>NW_024962596.1:0-34439 GCF_019238085.1 Lagopus leucura | reverse complement strand
CAACTTGTGGGTGCTCATATGTTTTTTATTTCAGTCAGAACACCACTGAGCCATGTGGGCAATTCATTCTTTTTGTTGTTGTTGTTTTTTTTTGTTGTTGTTGTTTTTTTTGCTAACTATCTTTATGCAGACATGGGTGGCTGCAATCCTGCTGCCAATCAGGGCTCTGTGAACCTGTTTCACCATGCCCAGCTGTGTCTTCACAGGCACCTCTCCAGCCTTTGCTGCTTGTGATTGTGGAGCATGTGATGCATCTCCTCCTGCCTTCAGTCTCTCCCTGCCATTTTCTGCCCAAATTCTTTTCCTCAGGAAACTTGGATAGAAACAGAAGGAAAAGGGAAGGAATATGTACTGCCTGTGAATTTGTGTAGTGCGTTGACCACTGAAGGACCTTGGTATCCATCAGTTCCTTCCTTACTTCCCACCCTCCATGTGAAGCAAACTGAAGTGAGACCCAGCTCACCCACTCTCCCTCCATTTTCTACATGGGCCTCCCAGCCCAGGAGGAGGAATTCTCACCTCTGTTTTCCCCACTCTCCTTCTCCACTTCTATCCTCTTCTGTGATCTTATGTGCCTGCTGCCCTCTCAGGGAAGTTCTGGCTCCTCATTCAGGGGCAGCAATGGCAACCTTCTGCTGTGCAGTGATGTCTAAAAGCAGTATCAGGACAGAGAGCCAGCAAAACTGGGACCGAAGTCCACTGACAGTACAGAACTCATAGATACTTTCCTCACATAGAATCACATGATTTGAGTTGCAAGGTACCTTAAAGATCATGCAGTTCTAATCTGCCTGCCATGGGCACAGTTGCTAACGACTAGAACATGTTTCTCAGAACACCAGCTAACTTGGTCTTGAACACCTCCAAGGGATGGGTCATTCACATCTTCTCTGAGCAACCTATTCCAGTGTTTCATCACCCTGTGACTAAAGAATTTCCTCCTGATATCTGATCTAAATCTTCCCTCTTCTATTTAAAAATTCTGTTGTCTCATTACTTTCAGACCATGAAAGAAATCAATGTCTTTCCTGTTTATAAGCTCTCTTGAAGTGTTGGATAGTTGCAATGACATCTTTCTGGAGACTTCTCCATACTGAACAACCACAGCTATTTCAGCCTTTATTTGTAGGAGAGTTGCTCCTTTAAAAGGAAGTAAAAAATAACTTCTTTCTTCTTTTACTTATTCTATTTTGTTCTGTTTGCTTGTTTTTATTTTCATTTAATTAAAATGTCTTTATCTCAATAAGGGGGGAATTGGAAGGGAGAGTGAGAGAACAGTGTGGTGGTGTTTTGCTTGCCATCACAACTTGAAGCTATGCAATTGCTACGCACATCAGATGAGGTGAGGTAAACTTTGGCCAAGCAAAGAAGTTCTGTCCTTAGATCTCACTGCAGAGCTGGCTTATGCTTGCTTTCCAGATGACCTCCTGAGCTGGGAAGGGAGAGTCATAGGATACTCCCATTCTGGTTTTCATAACAGAGGAAAAATTCAGGAAGATCAGTTATTTTGCCTTTCCAGTGAGAATGGAAAAGGGAGGGGAGTGAGGAGGAAAATATCCAGGACAGAATTTGAGAGAAAGCCTTGTATGTTTGTGAAGAGGTGACTGGGCTTTGAAAGAGAGAAGTATTTCACAGACACCGCTTGGCAGATAGATGTTAAATCCCAAACAGTGAGGTACTTCTTGTATCACTAAGGGAAGCTTTCTAGTAGTATCTTTGTTCCTCAAGAGCTATAAGCCAGCCCACATCAAGCTGATAAAAGGTCTCTGGTGCCTCTGATGAACTGACTATTTATACTCCTGAGTAATGCTCAGTTTAGCAGATGTCTCATTGCAGCTTAGCTCCTCTGTGAAAACACATTGGCAGCTATTATCTAGTGTTCCCTCATCTTCTAAACCAGACATTCAGAGATCTCCATCCAAGACTTTGCATTACAGCTTTAAGGCACGAAATGTATGCATTATTTATTGAAAGTGTGCCTCTTCAAGGATGTAGACAGGTAGGGAACTTGGAAAAGAATGAATTCAGGGATTTCTAGATTTCTAGATGCAATGGGAGCCTGATGTTGTGTGGCAAAGGTCAAAGCTAAGAGGCAATATTCTCCAAAATTCTGCCTAACCTTCTTTATACTGATATAATACTTGCTTCTCAGATAAGGCTATTTCAGACATCAATCATAGAATCATAGAATCATAGAATCATAGAATCGTTCAGATTGGAAAAGACCTTAAAGATCATCAAGTCCAACCACGACCTAATCAAACAACCCTAACAACCCTCTGCTAAATCATGTGCCTGAGCACCACATCCAAATGTGTTTTTAAACACATCCACAGATGGTGACTCAACCACCTCCCTGGGGAGCCCATTCCAGTGCTTAACAACCCTTTCTATAAAGAAGTGTTTCCTGATATCCAACCTAAACCTCCTCCGGTGCAACTTGAGGCCATTTCCCCTTGTCCTGTCACCAGTGAGAAAAGACCAACCCTACTCCTGCTGTAAGCACCTTTCAGGTATTTGAAGAGAGCAGTAAGGTCTCCCCTTAGCCTCCTTTTCCTCAGTTCCTTCAGTCTCTCCTCGTATGCCATATTCTCCAAGTCCTTCACAAGCCTTCTTGTGAAGGTCCCTTCTTTGGACCTGCCCCAGCATCTCAATGTCCCTTTTGTACTGAGGTGCTGAACTGAAAAATCTGAACACAGTACCTGAGGTGAGGCCTCACCAATGCTGAGTACAGGGGCAGGATAACTTCCTTAGTCCTGCTCACCACACCATTCCTGATACAAGCCAGGATGTCATTAGCCTTCTTGGCCACCTGGGCACACTGTTGGTTCATATTCAGTTGGCTGTGCATCAGTACATCAAAGTCCCTTTCCAACAGGCAGCTTTCCAGCCACTCTCCCCCAGGCCTGTATGGTCGCCTGGGGTTGTTGTGACCAAAATGCAGGACCCAATACTTGGATCTATTGAAACTTATACAGTTAAAAGAGAAAATTAAAGTTAAAACAGAGAAAAAAAATATTCAGACTGGGATCATCTAGTCTGCCTGCCCATGACTCATCAAAGTCTTCCAGTCCCACAGGTGTTGCCCAGAAGAGCCACATTCCAATTTTGCCTCTAGAGGGTGCCAAGCAATCTTCCAAAAAGAGGAAGTAAAGCCTGCAAGTTTCCATCTTCCATCACTTCTACCAGTCAACTTCCAAACCTCAATCTAAAAGGTAGAACAAAACCATCTTCCTGCTACTCAGGCAGAGCTCCTAGGACCACTCTACTCTGTGCTGATGCAACCTCACCTCAAATGCTGTGTGCAATTTTGGGCAAGGTAGTGAAAGGTCTACAGGAGAAGATGTATGAGGAGTGACTGAGGTCACTTGGCTTATCCAGATTAGATGAGAAAGCTGAGACATGACTTCATTTCAGTCTACAGCTTCCTCATGAGGGCAAATTATTATGGAGTTTCTGGTCTCTTTTCTCCTGTGACCAGCAATAGGATCTAAGAGAACAATGTAAACCTGTACTGGGGAGATTCAGGCTGGATATTAGGAAAAGGTTATTCACTGAAAAGGTTTTCAGGCACTGGCTCCCCAGGGAAGTGGTCACAGTGGCAAGAATGCTATGTTTGCACAGCAGTCAGAGACGTTTGGTTTGATTTTAGTGTGATCCTGAATGGAACCAGGAGTTGGAATTGATATTTCTTGTGGGCCTCTTCCAACTCAGTATATTCTCTAATTCTATGATCCCAGGCCTTTAGCCATGAGGCTCTCTAGAAAGACCAGTAGAGGTTAAATATATTTGCTTATCCAAAGCAATAGTATAAAGATGAGCCTTTGCAATATCCCAAGTTCATCCAGGTCTGTATAATGGTCAAAGCCCTTCAAAACTCATAAGAGCTCTGAACATTCTCACAAGCACTCATACCTTTCAGAAGTGTGGAATATGAAAAAGGTCAAGTGATCCCTGCTGATAGAGAACACTGGGCCTGCAAAAAATCTGCACACCACAGCACCAGACCAATGTCCTCAGTCTGCATTCGACCCCTCCAGCTGGAGGACTCATCTCCCAGTGGCACTGATGAGCTGTCCCATAAATCCTTGAGCCACCTGCCCCGTCTATGAAAAGGAACATTCAAGGTGGAGTAGAAACAACTGAAAGAGGAAAAGAAAAAGCATCAATCAGTGCTGACATTTTTCTCTCACTGCAACAGGAAATTTTGACACCAGAAAAGTCATGATCACTGTCAATTCTGCCAACACAAGACAGCCACATACTACCACATCTCCCACAATGCTTTTAGAGGTGATTGTTTCACACAAGGGTATGAGTGCCTGTGAGGAGCAGATCGGAGCCCTCAATGACCAAGAGGATTTTAAAAGGCCATGATGCCTTTCCTTTCTGCCTAGATGAGCCACTTGGAAGTCACTTGCCATGGAGGACATGCAGAAGCTTCCAGATACAGAAGCATGTCCCAGTGCCATTCTACCTCTCACTGTGGCTGGGAAGATCATCTCCTCTGTAGGATATTGGTTGAGTTCTCAATCTGCTGGATGTGCTCGAAGGCTGGGGAGAGCATTCTGTGCAGAGACCCAGCAAGGCAGGCCCTGGATGTGGGAGCCAGGGAAATTTTTCTTAGTTTCAAGAACAGTGTTTGAAACAAGCTCACTGCCTGTGTCTCACTGTCTGGCAATGGACATGGGTCTCCTCTGACCCTACATGATCTTCTCGAAGCAATAGATTTCTGGCAGCCTGGGAGAGTGTCCAGAGAGGAAAGTACCACACAGAGATCCAGACTAGGATGCAGAAGAACTTTAAGGATTTGAACAAGGGGAACAAGGACTTCTGAGAGGGTGCCGTGATATGGGGAACATCAGGGGTAGGTAGGAATCATTGATCAGAGGGGGCTTTGCATTGGGCATTTAACAGCCCACACCCTGGAGGGAGAAAGGAAGCTGGTCCTTCTAAGACTGGCTTAGCAGGAGCTCACAGTCCAGGAGAGCAGAAAAAAAGGGAGAAGAGAGAGAGAGAAGAGGGAATTAGGCATGGGCCTTGTTTTCAGAGAGCTCCTCTTTGAAGGAGGAGGTTGACCTCCCCTTGCCTTCCTTTACAGATGGAGTTGTGTATGCTCAACCCCTCTGGAAGCAATGGCTGGAATGCCTGTTCTCAGTTCATTAGCATATCCTGGATTCCTCTTCTGCAATTTTGTTCTCTTCCCTTGCCTTTTCTTCCATCAGCTGTTGAAGGACTGGGGGTTAGGATATGGTGTGAAAAACGGGAGGTATTATATTACATGGTAAAATCCCAGGCTGCACACATACAAAGAAATACAGAGAAACAATGGCAGGTGGGGAACCCAAATAATGCCCTCAGCCAGCTAATCCCAGACATCACAGGAGACTGGTCAACCCACCGAAGGCACATTTTCACACATAAAAAGCAGTCAAGGGAAACTGAAATAAGTAGTGGGTGGAATGGACACCCTTGTCCTCAGTGCAGTTTTATGTGGTTTGGATATGAGACCCATCAAGATGAGTTGGCTCAGATTGAGAGGGATTATATTTTAGCAGTACTGGGCACATTATAGGATGCCGAGTAAAAGCATTCTGGGATTTCTCAGGACTTACTATGAGGTATTTAGGGGAGGAAAAAAATGGAGAAAAATACAGACGTAAGGGGAAAAAAGGACTGGTCTCATGTAAATGGATGATCAAAAAACTTGCCTAACCATGTCCTATCTATGTCCTATCTTATTACATTTCATTCCCATTTGTTCCCAAATATGAGGAAATCTACACTCCATGTAAATACGTAAATAAGTACCAGCAACTGGTGTGTGACCTTGTGTGAGAGGTGTCTTATACCTTGTGAGCAGCACTTGGTGCTTTTAGGTGGATGCAAGGGCCAGCTCCAGGGTAGACTACATTTTTAGCTAAGTTTCTCCAGTGATTCACATTATACACGTGTTTCCTCCCACATTACCTTCTGATCAGCCTAAGGGAGGAACAGGATGATGATCTTAGTGCTATTCTATTTTTACAGGAATGCTAAGTATATCTGCCTGTGTTGATTTAATTGGTGTGCTACATATATATGTATATGTATGCTATATGTATAGTAAACACATGTGCTTCTAATATATGTGTGTAATTACTAGGAATATATCCCTAGCCTAGCTACTGGTTGCATCTAGGTGTGGTGGTGAATTAAGTTAAATCTATCTGATGACTTGTCAGAAGTGGTGTTCCCCAGGGGTTATGACTGGAGTCAGACTTGTTTAGTATCTTTATTTATAATGTCTGTGGGGATTCAGTGCACCCTTCTTTCTTTCCGTAGGTTGAATGTGGATGGAAATGTGTGAATACTGTTGGAGCAAATGCTATAGGACCCTGGATATGGATCAAACCATTGAAAACCTGTAGAAAAAATAAAGGGAACGTGAGAAGCTAAAAAAGTTGATTCAGCTCATCTGACTTCATCAATCCTTGATGATTCGCTCAGATTGAACAGTTTGTAGAAGGCAAATTACACTCTGAAAGTTATTGCTTCATCTAAATGCATCTCTCCAGTTGGGATAAAACCAGGTCTTGGCTAAAATGAGTGTGAGTAGAAACTGATTCCAAATAAAAGTAAAAAATCAATGGAATTTGCTACTCATCTGTTTACTCATTCTTCCCTTGTGTCTAACATTGCTGTTGATTCTATGCAGTTCACTTCACCACCATCTTTCTTTCTGCATCCACTTACTCTTTACTATTTCTGCATACATTTACTCCCTACCCTTGTAGACTGCAGCACATATTCCCAGATCTAACTGCCAGGAACATCTGGATGTCTGGGATAGTCAATGTCATCTCAAAATAAATGATGCACTCCCAGTCATGCAGGAAGCTGTGTTCAGCCAGGGATCTCCACTGAATAAAAGTGAAACCAGTGTTAAGGTCTGAGTGATTTTCTCAGTGGTAATGTGTATGATTAAAGGAATACAACACCCAGTCAAGGATATCATAGTCAGGAAAACTGTGCCATACTTGCCCTAAGGACAAGCTCACATTCCAACACAAATTGCTTTGCTAATTTCTCTGATAAAGAGAAAGTCAACATTTTACTTAAGCTCCTACATGTAGTGTCTCCAACCATTCTGTTAGCCTCTAAGAAGAAAAAGCAAGCCAGGAAAAGACATTGTCATCTTTTCTTAGTTGGGCACATATTTCTCCAAGGCCCTCTTCTCCATCTGCCATTGCATACTGCATGTTCAGCTTCTCTTCCTTTACCTGTTCCCTGCTCTCACAGCCTCAGCCTCCCTTCCTTCACCAGTGCCCTGTGACCAAGTTGTCCATGTTGGAGACAGCCCCTCTCACACTCCCCTGCTCCCAATATCACTGCAGATGGTTCTGCTCCCATTGCTGACTCCCACAGGTGTGTCTTCAGGCCCATGGTTGAGTGGTGGCTCCTGATCACTCCGTACTCCATGTTCCTTGCACCATCCCTCCCTTTGCTCCTACCCCACCTTGAATTCATCAATCCAATCTTCATCCAACTCTTCCTGTTTTTTTTTTTTTTTTTTTTTTCATTCCTTTCTGTAACTCTGTAATTCATGCAATCATTCCTTACATTTTGCTTCTTTCAAGCTCTTCTTCAACAATTTCACCTTTCTATCTGTGATATATGCACTAATCTCTTCACCATTAATACACACATCATTTAGTGCACGTGTTGCTGTCATCCTTTGAAATCTCTTACAATCTTTGTATGCTCCTCACCATTTCTCCAAGATTTGTCATCATAAACAATAGGCAGAGGTGGGTAAAAAGAAGTTTTTGTATACTAGACAATGGCTGTGAGCAGAGCCCAGGTGCAGCAGAAGCTGTTGGCAGAGATCAGTGAGGATGCCCAGCATTAACACCACCTGCTCACATCCCAACATTACTTTGTTTACTATCCATTTGTACCATCCATCCCTGGTCTGACCACCCCAGTTGACAGCACCAGTTGTCCAAGACACAAAACTGGTTGAAACTACATCAACAGAATGGCTGTTGGTTGCAGAAGACCTATTCTGGGAATAGAAAAGGGTCTATTTAAACATTCATCTGACACCCACCAAGAGCAAAGACATTCTCCCTGGACAGCTCTGGAGGCTACATACAGTGGAAAGAAACATCAAAAGCCCAAAGTGATATGCAGAAATCTTTAATGAATGTTTAAAGAATAAAATGAGGTCAATCTGAACAGAAGTTCTGCAGTGCAGGATTCACCTGATCCTGTGGTAGACTTCATGCAGGGCATGTGCCTGGCTTTCCAGCAGAGGATAGGCTGGCTCAGGGTAGTCCCAACACACAGAGAAGCACAGACAGGAGAAAAAAATGAAAATGGAAAGAGGTAGGTGGTGGAACAGAAGAAGAGACATGAGCCAGGCTTTTAGAAAGGCCAGTCTTCCTTCTTCCTGTCAGCATTTTCTAGAATAGTTGAGGATGGTCAGGTATTCCGAAAGCAGTGGCCTGAAGATTCCTCATTTATCTGGTAGTTTTTGGAAGAACTTCCCCAGAATCATGGTCAGCAGCTTTGTCAGGGGTAGCACCTTCTGCCACAGATGCGGCTTCCAAAACCAGAGAGGTCAAAGCCCCCTGAGGTGATGGGCACACCCTCAGAGCTGAGGATGCTGCCAACAGCAGCAGAGGTGGAGGATCCCACAACGGTGTTCTGCGGGAAGGAGCTGAGGATGGGTCCGGGCAGGGTCACCACCACAGGAGAGGGCTCAATGGCGATGGTGGAGTCCTGGCACTGCCTGACACAGGGCTCATTGCAGCTGCTGGCCAGAGGGGTCGGGCCGCAGGGCCGGCATGGCACACACTGGTTGTAGCAGGACATGTCTTGGGATTGGAAGTAAACCTAGGAGAGAATTATGAGGAAGCACAGTACATGACTATGTGAAGAGCAAGTGGATACCCTCTCACAAAGGAGCCCAGGCAGCTACTATGAATGGAGATGAAGACATCATGTCACATCCCTTTATCATGCCAGAGCCCTACAAAGAGTAGCCTGGCCCAGGGAGGCTCACAGAGTGCATAAATCACAAGCCATATAAGCAGTGTCCCACTCTCAGCAGACTTATCCTTCTCCCACAGCAAGAGGGTCCAATCCCCAGCATAGGGCAGAATAACTATTTGATAAGAAGGTCACTGAGGCAAAATCTCGCTTTGCAAGAGGACAGAGGGCTTTACACTTACCTGGTTCCCAAGGAGAAAGAGGCAAGAGAAGCGGATAGGAGAGCTGGGAATTGGGCTGCCTTTTATGCTGGTCCTTCATTTGCTGCAGGCCCAGAGGTACTCTTAGCAGAGGTAATAATTTTCTGACAAGCTCACCTTAAATGCAAGCCATCCTTGCTAATGATATGAGCTGTGCTTTAGTTTCCTGCAGTGTTGCCTTTTCATTTCCAGATTTATGCCATGCCCATCCTCTAATGAAGGCTTTTTTTGAGTGCTGAGATGAAAGGCCCAAGGATTTTTAGGGCAGGATTGCACTGATGAGACAGAAAACTCAGCTCAAGTGTTGGACCGGTCCTGAGCAGGTAAATGTCATCAGCTTGGTTCACTACAGTGGGGCTCTTTGAAGTGCCATCCTCAGGGTAATTTCCAGCAAGTATCATCTGAATACCCAAGTCTTCCTGTGCGTGAGAATGTGCCATGTCCTTTTTTTCCCCTGTCTCCTCATCTTGCTTTGATGGCCATTTTTTTTTTTGGCCTTCCCATAGGTGCAGGTTTCCTGCTGGTTTTTAACCCCACATCCCATGTAACACTCTGGAAAAAAGTTCTTGATTCTTTGACTTGTCTCCTCTCTATGCTATCTGTGAGTTCACAGAAAATGTCATAGAATCATAGCATAGTTTTGATTGGAAGGGATCTGAAAGATCTCTAGTTCCATCCACCTCTATAAGGAGGGATACTTTCCACTAAATCGGGTGGTTCAGAGTCCTGTCCAGCATGACTCTGAATACTGCCAGGGATGGGGCATACACAACTACTCTGGGCAATCTGTGTAATTGAAGAATGTATTCCTAATATCTAACCTGAATCTACTCTTTTTCACTTTAAAGACATTATACCTTCTCCTATCATTACACTCACTGATAAAGAGTTGTTTAGACAGAAAATGACTATACTGCACTTGTAGGAGAGAGGCTAGAATATATTTATTGATATAATGTAGATAATATATAGTTTTATATATATATAGATTTAACAAATCTTTATTGTAACTAAGGCTCAAGTTAATGAGATTCGAGATGGCTGGACACACATTTATTTACTACATAGAGGGTAGGGTTAAACACACACATACATCCACACACATACTCTGTGAACAGTGCTCTTGTCATACTGAATCTTACTGGTGCAGCAAAGAGTTGGCTCTGGAAACAGCTGTTCTGGAAGCTGACTATGTTAGCCATGATGGCTTCTAAGAAATTTTAGCTGAGTTTTTCTTTCTGTTGGAACAAACATTTATTGGAGAGGTATGGATTTGAAGGATGGAATGTTCTGAGGATTAAGAATTGATTGACTGGATGCAGCCAAAGTGTTGTGATTAATGGTTCTGTGTCAGGGTGGAGTTCTGTCACAAGCGGTGTCCCTCAGGGGTCAGTCTTGCGACTGGTGCTCTTCAACGGCCAGCAGGGAAGAGGGAGGTGATTGTCTCCCTCGTCTCAGCTGTTGTGAAGCCCCATCTGGAGTACTGTGTCCATACCTGGGGCCCCCAGCACAGGAAAGATGCATAGCTCTTGAAATGAATCCAGAGGAGGGCCACTAAGATGGTCAGAGGGCTGGAGCACCTCTCTTATGAGGAATGGTTGAGGGAACTGGTGGGATTATTTAGCTTAGAGAAGGGAAGGCTCTGGGGAAATCTCTTTGTGGCCTTCCAATATTTGAAGGGAGCATATAAAAAGGAGAGGGATGGCTGTTTATGAGGGTGGATAGTGATAGGACAAGGGGGAATGGTCTTAAACAGAGACAGGGGAGGTTTAGATTGGATATTAGAAGGAAGTTCTTCACATAGAGGGTGGTGAGGCACTGGAACAGGTTGCCCAAGGAGGCTGTTGATGCCCCATCCCTGGAGGCATTCAAGGCCAGGCTGGATGTGACTCTGGGCAGCCTGATCTGGTGGTTGGCAATCCCGCACATACCAGGGGGGTTGAAACTGGATGATCATTGTGGTCCTTTTCAACCCAGGCCATCCTATGATTCTATGATTCTATGATTCTATCATAGTGAAGATGTGTCAGAAAAAGGGACAGAACAAGGGAAAATCAGAAGGAAAAGAGATTGAAGAAAGGAGATTTCCTGTTCCTGAGAGGAATGGGGAGGTAGAAAAGTAGCTTCAAGAAAGGATCAAGCTGTTTTGAAGGCCACTGGGAGGAGGATTTTAGTTCTGTCCTCATGCTTGGAAAGTACCAGATGGGTGAGAGAAGGTTCAAAGATTTGAGAAAAGCAGGAAATCTAGTAGACAAAAAAATAGATTTGTTGGTTTGTGGGTACACTACTAAGTCATTCCAAAATGAGAGTCTAACTTTTTATTTTTCTAGCTGCTACATACTGATAATGACTGTCTAGGAGATTAATCTTTACCATTTCCTTCACATTTGTTACTTCCCAGGTGTCCTGAAGAACAAATGCCATTACTTAGGTTGCCAAAGACTGGGAGACCCATTGAAGGCTTAGTTGTCACTAAGGGTGCAGACAGAGGGTCTACATTATCATTCTCTGTTAACAGTCTCACATCTTCTGTGCTTCCATGTCTACTCTCACAATTGGGAAGTTGGATATACATAGTGTCTGCAAAGAAGTCAGGAGATGGTTTTTCCACACAGCCATCTGCAGGTTCCCAGAATTCCAGGGCATCTTCCATAAAGAAGTCCATAGTGTTGTTGACTGAGCAACCAAAATGAGTCACTGCCAGAGCAGGCAGAACCAGAGAGGGAGTGTCTGAGGTATGAGAACATTCCTTTTATCTTTCCCACTTTCTTTACCCTCTTTGCTAATTCATTTCGAGCAACTCTGCTCCTGAGGAAGGTGGATTTCTGATTCTCATATACCAACAGCTGAATTGGTCTCAGCCTTCACATCAGATCATTGTTGAGTCCATCCATCATGTTAGAAGGGAACTGTGCTATGGACTCAATCCCAATTCTGTATTTTACCACTGCTCAAAGCCCCCCAAAACAGCTTGTAGTGTTTGGACCTCACAAGCTGGAATCAAGACAGGTCCAGAGGCATGAGGGACACTATAAGAAAGTAACAATCCACATTCACTTCTCTGTCATCCCAGATAGTTCCTTTGTCCCTGAATGCACGCTTTGGGGCTCTTACTACCTTTTGTATAGCCTAGTGTTTTCACCAGCAAAGCTTATTGTGGGGAGATGTTTCCTCCATTAGTGGCACAGATTTACTCTCTATTATCTTAACACAGATCCCGTGAGCGTGAGTTCCACTGGAGGACAAATTCCCCATGGAACAAAGCTCTAGTGTCCCAGAAAAAGTGAGGAGATAGAGATTTTCTCACACTGGCAAATTCCCTAGTAACATTTCTGCAGGTCTCAGTCAAGTCTTGGTCTCTGAGAACAGAAAAAAGGTGCTGAGGGCCTAGAAAGTTGAGTAGAAATAGTGGCTCTGATCTGAACCATAGCAGGAGGACTGTGAGGAGAGCATTGCCTAGTGCATGGGATCTTGCATGCAAGAGCTCTTATTTCAAATTCAGCAGTGCCTTCAGGAGTTCCTTCTCTGCACAGGAAATGGTGGTTCCCTCAGGATGACAAACGTTTTAATCACTACCTTGAAAGAAAATTGTAGTATGATTGAAGAGAGTACTTAAATGTTGCTGATAATAATGAAGCTGCATGTCTTTCATACAAATTCAGGGAAGATGAAACTGAGAACACGGAGGTCATGAGGCTGCAGAAAGCAGTGAGTTGTTTTGGGGTACCATTTTGGCTATCATTCTCCCAGTGAACAACAACATGTAAACTGACCAAAAAGTGGGGATTTCCCGCAGGAATGTATAAGGAACAGGTGCTTTGTGCAACTTAGGATGTGCAGAGCTGTAATAGATCCTGAAATTGTGGTACTCTAGGGAATATGGGTTCAGTGCCTTGACTTCTTCATTACCCTGCTTCACCACTGTGCAATCTGAGGTCACCCGCAGTTCACAAGGCAGGTTTAGCAAGGTCGAGGTGTAGATCATGGGTGTCCAACCTTTTAACTTGCCTGGGCTACACTGAGTGAAGAGGAATTGTCTTGGGCCACATATAGAAGACATAATAGAGTTAATGTATATAATTAACACAATTTTTATTTTTACATAGTCTTTATTAAAACAAAAATGAAGGCAATAAAAGCATAAAACCAGTGGGAACTTGATCTTGTTCTTGTGAAACTGTTGCATAAATATCTGGTTCTATGGAGATGGTTGCAGTTCTTAGTGAGTTCTCAAGCTGCTCATCAGAGATTTTTTATCTAATTTTACTCTTCCTGTCCTCTATCCTTGACAATAGTTGTTCACAAATATATGCACTGCCAAAAAGTGATGACATTAAAAGGCGTGATTGTGAAGCAAGGAATATTTCTCTCTCTTAAGATAGGGCGTATAAAAGTCTAGTGAAGAGACATAATCTAATTTTTGAGTTGAATATCTGATTGTAACTCTGAACACTCCATTTGAAAATTTGCATATTTATGTCGTCTGAAGATGGAGTTGCAAATACATAAGAAAAAATGATTATTTTTTTGGCTGTCTTGAAACCTATTCACAAATTCCTTTACCAAAGTGGAAAGTTATGCAATTATTACTTGTAAATTGCCCCCATCTGTTTGGAATAGCAGAAACACTAATGAAGTACATATTGTAAAACTAATGAGAATACGCTACAAATATTGAAAGTTTAAGAATTTGTCAGCATTGCGTGAGTATTCTGGATATTTCTTTGGCAGTGAATATGTTAACTTATTCAATTATTTCATGAAATAACACAGCTCATGTTTAATAATAAAATGAGAAAACCTACACATCTGCTTAATAACAAAAACGTGTCTTCACAGGTGCTTGTAGGTATGTTGAAATATTATTATCACTGTATTTTACTCACTAAGTGGCACAAAAGCACATAACATATAATACACATGGATTTTGATTTGACTGAGTGCTTGTGGTGAGTGCAAAAGGAATTAATTCTGCACTGCACTTCTCCAGACTGCATTCTGTTGTTGCATGTGCAGTCCATGCTCAAGCTGTGCAATCAACTCATAAAAATGGTTTTTGTCTCTTCCTCTAGTGAATGCAGTCCCAGAGATCTCAATGCGTGTATCTGCCTCAGTGGTTGCTCCTAGCCAAAGCCTCTGATGTGCCCAGGATTTGGCCCAGATGATGCCCATTGCAAAAATGACCCAGCATAGAGCAGGGGCTGAGGGCAAAAGCTTGTTCCACTATCATCCAAATGGCACAGCGAGACTCAAGCTAATAACTACTCCTGCACAGAAACTCTTTAGAGACTGAATTTGTCAATGGGGTGCCCTCAGGGGACCTCAGGGGACCAAGAAAGCTGTTACAGTCTTAGGGAGACAAAGTGCTGTACAGCAGCTGTGGGGCTTTGGGCACTGGTGGCTTTCCTAGGCCTCATGAGGCTGTTGGGTTCACAGGAAGTGACAAGTCCATTTTGTAGCCTGGGTGCGGCTGTTATCAGTACCAACTTGTGAATTACCCCCCAACTCTGCATGTCTGGGCAGCAGTTGGGCCATGACAGTACTGTTACACTGTATGAAATACCTATTCCACCTGCCTGTGCCCATGTGTTCTAGCCATTAATCTTATATTGGGTGATGGAGGGGAAGAAGATAAGGCTATGGGCTGTCCCCTGGACTTTCCGCAGGACTATGATCTCCCTATCCTCACTCACTCTTGCTATCCTTCGGTGCCATCCTCTGTCTAAGCCTCCTATCCTTGAGCAGCTCTACCCAGACCAAGAGACAATTCAGAGTCAGAATGACTTAGGTTGGAAGGGAGTTGAAGGTCATCTAGTTCTGTCCTCCTTGCCATGGGCTGGATTCCTGCATCAAGAACCCCATTACCTATGGGGCTGATAATCAAATCCATGATTTCCTACAGCCATGTACTCTTTCCTCATTTAAAAGCAGCTGTGCCTAGACTTACATTCACAAAGCATGCTCCAGGACACAGAGGGGGTTTATGCAGGCAGAGAAACAGCTCAGCAAAGGCAAAGACATTTTTGTCTATTGCCTATTGACTGGGGAGTAGCCAGGGATGTCCTTCTGGGCTTAAAAGAACAGGGCACAAAAGACAGTCCACTGCAGCAAGTCCCTTACTTTGGGAATAATGAAGAGTCCCCCTATCCACCAAAACTATTATTCTCTAAAAAGTTGCATTATTTTTCTGAGCAGATTTGCCACATAGGAGATTAGGACAGAGGGGAGAGGAGTCTGAAGAAAGACAACTTTAATGAGTCTACATATGGAAAGAAGATGCACTGGGGGGCAGCTGCTAATGTGGTGGTATCCCTGCATGGTGTCCATCTGTCTGCCTCACACAGGGAAGGAGGCCATCAGTTCCCCTTCTAGGGTGGTGTTGGGAGGTGGAAATAGCAGAGGAAAGAGAGAGAAACAAGCAGAAAAAAACTTGGATGCTGCCTGTGTTTTCAGAGAGCCCAGAATGGTCAGTTTCTGCAGTCCTTTGCAGGTGAATCCAAGAATGAATGTCTGTTCTAAATACAATGGACTAAACCTCTATCTTCTGTCAATGATCACTTTCTGGGTTCCTGATGTTCTCTGGGATCTCCTCCAGCAGTTTTAGCAGGGGAGGCATTTTCTGCTACAGTAGCAGCTACCAAAGCAGGAGAGACAGTAGCAAAGCTCATAGTGTAGCTGCCAGTTGCTTAAGCAGGACATGTCTGGGTGCTGGAGGTGCACCTGGAAAAAAGAAGGGGGAAGCGTATGAGAAGCAGCACTGTGCCAAGCCATGGAAGAAGAGATGGCACCTACTGGTTTCGCATACACTGCCTAGCTCAAAGCCCAGGATCCACCTCAGTAAGCCCTAGCCTCATTCTGTAGAATACCTTCTCTCCTCCTCCTTGTTCCATGTGAGGAAGCTGCCATTCCCCAGGTAGGACAGCTGGTATCAGCTCAGACGTTTATTAGGAGAGTGGTGATCTTGAAGGAGGAGGAGAAATAGCATCACACACGCCTCATCTCCAATGAGAAGGAGGCAAGAGAAGTGGATGAGAGTAGAGAGGAGCCAGCTTTTATAGTAGTCCTGCACTGCCCTAGGCAGAGTCACTCTTGGTAGAGGTAATTATTTTCTGAGTCTCATGTCAAATGCCAAGTATGCTAATGATATGGGTTGAGTTTTGGTTTCCAGCATTGTTACCTTTTCATTTTCTGGCTTATGCCACATGCTTTCACATAAGAAGACTTTTTTAAATGAAAGAGAAAAGTCCTAAGGACTTCTGGCAGAGAAGCACATCAGTGCAGGCAGCTCAAGTGCTGATGATAGCAAAATTACAGAGATAGTGACCAGCTCCATCCTCTCAATGCTAAATTGCTAAATTTACTGTAAAAAATTCAGCAGGGAGCATTAGATGACTGCATGTTTGGAGCACTTTTTCTACATTTTTAATTGTCAATAATTATGCTATTTCTTCTAATGTCATTCAGAATTTTCTTTTGGAATTCCTTACTGAAGCCTGAACTGTTTCTTTTATGTCTGTTTTTGTTTGTTTGTTTGTTTGTTTGTTTTTAAAATCTATCTAGTTTTGCTTCCTAATCCACTGAACAGCTATACTGGGTTCATATTGTAAGTTTTCAGTGGCAGCTGCAAGGGTGGCCTCTGTGAGAAGAGTCCAGAGGCTTGCTCCCATTTCAGACAAAACTAGTTCCAACCAATTTCAAACAGACACACTGCTGGTATCTGGCAGATACTGGGGTATCTGAAGTCCCTCCTGGGAACCACAGACTGTGATCATGAGGCTATTTTCATCTGTCTACAGAAGGCGTCATTGACTCCCCCTTCTTGATTAGGTGGCCTATAGTAAACACCTGTAACACTGTCACCTATGTCAGCCTGTCCTAAATCCTTACCCACAAGCTTTTGATTCACTCTTCATCCACTCCTAGGCAGATTTCAATACATTACAGTTGCTCTGTCTCATGAAAACAATCCCCTTGCCTTCCAGGCTTGTCTTTCCTGAAAAGCACATAGCCATCCCGGACAGCATTCCAGTCATGCAAGCTATCCCACCATGTCTCTGTAATTGCAAATGAGATCATAGACCTGTGACTGCACAAAGATCTCTAATTCTTCCTGTTTATTCCCCATGCTGCGTGTGTTGACGTGCAGGCATTTCACAGATGTAACTGAACATGCAAGTTTGCCTGTAGAAATGCAAGGAGATCCTCTACAGCTGTGTCCTGTATGCACTTCTTTGTCTGCTTGCACCTGCTGGAAGCATCCCAATTTAAGCTGTATTTTGCTGACTACTCTATATTCACTTCCCCCACCTTTCCTAGTACAGCTTTTCTTTACAGGCTGGCCAACCTGTTCGTTAAGACACATGTGCTCTGCTTAGAAAGGTAGATCTCATCTCTCTCCATCAGGTGTCAATCTTCCAACAGGGCCCTCTTCTCATAGAAACCAAAATCCTGTTTGCCAACACCTTTTGTTGCCAACATAAAACAAATACCAACAACCATTGGTTAACTTGGAAAATACTTCTCCTCCTCCCATCTTTCCCACTTACTGGCAGGACTGAGTAGAAAATTACCTGAACTCCTGAATCCTTGGTTGCCTTATTTTCCCTTTCTGTCCTGTTGAAGGGGTTTAGTGAGAAAGTAGCTGGGTGGACATATGGCAGTCACACAAGGTCAGATCACCACAGTGACATCTCTGTTTCTCTTTGTTTTCGCAATGACTATGATAAATAAAAATTCCATGGGTAATCTTGACTTAAATGCTTTACTCTGTTTTGTATCTGTGCTATCAGGACTAAGCCTCTTTCTCTCAAAGCTGTTCCCTTCAGAGCTTTTTTACCTGGGAACTAGTAGTGCACTTATAGCCATGGGCAGAGCACAGCCCAAACTTCTGCCATAGCCTCAAATAAGCAAGGATAACCTTAGATCTCTTTCATATTCTGACAATCCCCAGAGCTTCACTGGTAAATTGCCAAAGAAAATACTGGCTGTTTTCAGCCTTTGCAAGCCTAAAACACAGGATTTTTAAAGTAAACTGCCCAATCTCTATCCTGCCTAGCTCATGTAATACTGTATGCCATAGACACCCCTTTTCACTTTATATTAGCACAGTGTCATGTTTTAACATTTGTAGGGGAAAAACCAACCTTAGTGCTGGTGCTATTGTCATATATTAGCACTACTGCATCTAGTGCATTTATCAGCAACAATCCCAAACCAATCATGTCTATTGTTTCAGTAAATCGTCTTTCTTTTTGAATGTTTATGAAACTGTCCAGTGAAAATCCTGGAGGGACTCTGACAGCCATTTTTTAATCTGTCCAGTGAAAGCCCTTGTGTTTGGGGAGCTCTGTCAGGTAAAGACAAACTATACTTGTAACATGACAATTATCAACATTATTTTCCTTGAAAATCTAAAATAACACCATACCAGCCACTGTGAAGAAAATTAACTCTATCCCAGCCTAGCTGGAATGTTATCTCTGTAATAACATCCACTGACATGCAGCATAAGCCAGTAAAGGCTGCTCCAGTATTCCATCAATTCCCTTACAGTGATACTCATGCAATCTGTAGGAGCTTCTCAGCCTTTAATCATATAGTCTAACAGAATAGACATGGGTTACTCAAGCTCACTAAACTTGAGAACAGTTGTGGTTTTTTTTTGCCAAGTTCACAATAAATTGCACAGACTTTATTCCACTGAATTTCTTGATACTTCCCGTTTCCTCTGTCCTCAGAAACAGGTCACAGACAGGTGTGTACAGCCAAGGAGACTTTGTTGCTGGCTCAGAAGATCTGTGATCTGCACCCTGAGAGTGGGACTGAGTGAGGAGCAGAAAAAGGATGTGGAATGGCAGGAGGCTACTGAGTATCCATGTTGCTGTCACTGCTGAGCTGGTCCCCACTGCTGTTAGAAGATTTGGAACATGAGCTTTGAGCATATCTATGCGTACTGACAACACCCTTGTCCCCTTTTTGTTGAAGGTGATTTTTATTTTTGTTCACTTCCTAGGAACTTCCCACTGTCCTTATCCTGATATTTCTTGGATTTGATCTCCTTTGGTGGCAAAGAGAACCTCCCATTGCTCTTTCTCCAATTTTTTTTTTTTTTTTTTTTTTTTTCTGTAAGTCCACCTTAATATTTTCTTTACTCTCCACCTCAGCTGTAAGGAAGGGAACTTGGATAAAGTGTAGCCAAAATATCATGTCTGCAGCCACAGTGGTATGAACAGCCCCTTCTTATTCAGGAGCCACATGTCCATCTTTAGAATGCATTTGACAACTTTTTAATTGCTGTGGATGTACTCTAATTGGTGAGTAATAATTATGTGAATCCTTACAACTCCCTTGTGACCTTGTCAGTACCTCAGTGACTTACACCCATGGCTACACAGGAAGCTTCTGCAAAAAGTAGACTCCCAATTGCTGCAGTCACTGAGACTGAGAAAATAGACATGATGCTGTGCAGTTGAAGCTCCCTCCATTCTTACATGGAATACTTGCATACAGTGTTTTGCAATCACCAGGAGTGACTTGACTGACGGACTGGATCTCTGTTCACATCTGCAACGTATGCTTCTCCATCATGTCAATTCATCATCTTTTCTTGACCAAAAATCCTTTTCTTTCTTCTTACTCCATGAAATCACTCCTTCCTTCTTCTGTTTGTGTGAAACCAATTGTGATTGGTCCCTGAAATATGTAGGACACATAGTTTGTGAAGTTGATATTAGCCACCACACCACAGGATATTCAGATTTTGGATTGGTCTGGAAAGAAAATTTGTTGCAAGTATAACTCTACTGGCTTCAGAGAAGTGATTGAAAGACTTCAGATAACATCAGATAACATCTGTGGCATCTGCTCAGAAGACTCAAAGTATACGTACTGGAGTTACAGCTCTGGGGCCAAGTTTGTTCTTCCGGGGCTGCTTCAGTTCTTGTGTTGGGCTGGCCCTGGCTAGCAGCTACACGCCCACACAGCCCCTCACTCACTCAGTGGGATAGGAGAGAAAAAAATTAGCACAAGAGCAAGAAAACTTGTAGGCTCAAAGTCGGGGAAATCAGCAGTTATTGCTGCAGGCAGAATAGACTTGACTTGGGAGATTTAATATTAAATATTTAAATACTGATTTGGGCATTGGGAAACAATGATGACAAACATTTATACACTCAAGAAAAAAACATCTTGCATTCTTGCCAGAAACAACTTCACTTCCACCTGGCTAGTCTCCATTGCCCTTGTTATCACAACAGGTTATACTCAATCCCTTTGGTGAGGGAACAGACAATACAAGAGGCTGGGTTCCAGCCATTACAGATTATATTTTACTCTGTTTGTTCTTTACTCTTTTATTCTTCAGTTCCTTCCTTCTTGTTTCTCTAGCATGAGTCCTGCACAGAATGCAGTCCTTTCAAGGAAGTACATCCTCCAGTGATTGGTTACTTGTGGCCCACAGTCCTCTGGGGACTGTCACCAGCTACACTATCAATCTCTCTCTACTGATAACTCTGTCTTTGTTGTTTCTTCTCTCTATTTATGATTCTTTCACAAATATCTTTTCTCAGTGTCTCCACAAACTCTGATTGTGTCAGAGATGTTACCAGCTTCCCCAAGTGACTCAGTTGAGCAAACACAGCATAGGACTGGAATACGTGAATATGGAGCTCCCAGCTGATCATGAAGAACAAAAGAAAGAACAAGGGAGGTGGAATAAGGAGCAGGTTGTCTGGGAGTAATACAGTGACACTACGTGCATGTATGGGAATTGAATAAGAAATGCCAGTGATCTGTTGGCATTGAAGCTATCAAGAGAATTGAGAGACAGAAACAGAGATGTCTTTGGCAGCAGTAAGAAAGCTAAGGAGAGCGTGGACACATTGCTCCATGGTGCAGGGCACCAAGTAGCAAGGGATTGAGAAAAGGCTGGCATATTCAAAGCTTATCTTTTTTCTTGGTTTTCATTAGCAAAAGCTTGTTCTCAAACCTCCACAGTCCCTGAGCCTGCCAACAGAGTGTGTGGAAATAAAGCCGCGCTCACAAGAGAGAAAGAAAGAACTAAGGAAACCTTAACAAACTGTAGAGACACATGAGTCCATAGAACCAGGCAGATGGCATCCTGTCATTGCATGGCTACTCTATTCTCTTTGAAAAATAAAAGGAATAAGTTTCTGAAGATTGTAAAATTGCATCCATTTTTGTAAGGGCAGAGAAGAGGCTAAGTGTGGGCCAGTCATCCACCCCTCATTTCCTGGAAATGCTAAGGGGTAAACGACTCCAAGAATGCATAAAGGACAAGAAAGTAATTAGGAGCAGTCAGCAAGGGTTTAATGAGGTCAAATCATTCCTGATCAACTTCATTGCCTCCTGTGATGAATTGACTATCACTGTGAGCAGTGGGAAGACAGTGAATGTCGTGTACCTTAATTTTAGCAAGATCTTCAATACCATCTCCCGGACCTTTTTATTGCCAAATTATCAAGATATGGCTGGCTAAGTGAATGATATGCTGGAGACTGCCATGCTCAAAGAGTCATCACAAGTGACGCAAATTTTACCTGGTAGATAATAATTAGTGTGGCACTTCAGTGATCAATAATGGGATTACTGCTGTTTAACATTTATATTAACACTCAGAAAAATGGAATGCAATGCACTTCTGGCAAATCAGTGGAGAATACCAAATTGAGGGGAGGAGTCAATATGTTTTGGGACAGGTCTGTTAGTCAGAGGGACCTAAATAAACTGAAGAAATGGGCTGATCAGAACCTCAAGAGGTTCAACAAATGCAGTGTTGAGATCTTGGAGCTTGGGAGGAACAAATCTGTGCACCAGTGCTGGTTGAGGACCAACTAGGAAGCAGGTCAACAGAAAAATATGTGGAGTCCTAGTGGACAAGCTGAACTGGAGTAAGGAATGTGCCCTTGCAGCACAGAAGACATACTATGTCATGAGTTATATTAGTCAGAGTGTAGCCAGAATGCTGAGAGAAACAATCTTGTCCTTTTGTCTGGGACTTATGGCACTGCATCTGGAGTACTGCATTAATTTGAGGGCTTTCCCGTACAAGAATATTTTTGACATATTGCAGCGAATCTAGCAGTGGCCATTGTGAGTGGTTCAGGGCTGAAGAACATGAAATGCAGGCAGGTTGATGAGGCCTGCTTACCCTGAGAAAGAGAAGGCTGAGGGCAAATCTTGGCTTCTACAATCACCTGATCAGAACAGAAAAAGAAGACAGACAAGGACTCTGGAATTTCTAGAAAGAGAATCACAGAATCACAGAATTGTAGGGGTTGGAAGGGACCTCCAGAGATCATCGAGTCCAACCCCCTGCCAAAGCAGGTTCCCTACACCAGGTCGCACAGGCAGGCATCCAGGCAGGTCTGGAACATCCCCAGAGAAGAAGACTCCACCACCTCCCTGGGCAGCCTGTTCCAGTGCTCCATCACCTCACTGTAAAGAAGTTCTTGCGCACATTGGTGCAGAGCTTCGTATGCTGCAGTTTCCGGCCGTTTCCCCTTGTCCTGTCTCCACTCACCACTGAAAAGAGTCCGGCCTCGCCATTCAGCTTCCCACACCTCAGATATTTATAGACCTGGATCAGGTCCCCTCTCAGTCTCCTTTTCTCAAGGCTGAACAGACCCAGTTCACTCAGCCTTTCTTCATAGGAGAGATGCTCCAGGCCCCTCACCATCTTTGTGGCCCTCCGCTGGACTCTTTCCAAGAGATCCCTGTCTTTTTTGTACTGGGGAGCCCAGAACTGGATGCAGTGCTCCAGATGAGGCCTTACCAGGGCAGAGTAGAGGGGGAGGATCACCTCCTTTGACCTGCTGGCCACGCTCTTTTTAATGCACCCCAGTAAGCCATTGGCCTTTTGGCCACAAGGGCACACTGCTGGCTCATGGCCAACCTGTCATCCACCAGGACACCCAGGTCCCTCTAAGCAGAGCTCCCCTCCAGCAGCTCATCCCCCAACCTGTACTGGTGCATGCAATTGTTCCTCCCCAGATGCAAGACTCTACACTTGCTTTTGTTAAACCTCATTCGTTTTTTTTTTCTTCAGCCTGTCCAGGTCTTGCTGAATGGCAGCACGGCCTTCAGGCTTGTCAGCCAAATTGTACACAATGAATATAATCTAGCTCATGAAGAAAACATCCTCAGACATATTGGGGGAATTCTTGCAGTGATTTCCACCTGATCCATTTGTCCTGGCCTATTCTCACATGCCTATAAAAAGGGCTGGGTAACCCTGTCAGATTTGGAGGACAAGACTCCCTGCAAATCTTGAAGTTCAGGGCCAGGCCTGTGTTCCTCAAGATCACAAACTCGATCAGGGCATGGTCGCTGCACCCAGAATGCCTCAGATCTTAACTTCTTTAATGATCTCTTCCACATTGATGAGTACCAGGTCCTGTAACAATTCACCTCTTGTCATTCTGTCCAGTATGTGGACCAGAATATTGTCATCAGTGGGTTCCAGGAGTCTTCTGAATTGCTTGTAGCTCACCATGTTGTTTTCCCAACAAATATCTAGGTGTCTGAAATCTCCCATCAGGATGAGAGCCTGTGAGCATGAGAACTGTTGAATCTCAAGCATCAACAGGCTTCCCTTGATCAGGCAACCTGTAGCAAAGCCCCCGTCCATCAGATATTCTTTATTGGTCCAGGCCCTAATTTTAACCTATAAGCTCTCAACTTATTCACGACTATTTTTCAGAGACTGCTATTTGTCACCTTAACAAAGAGGGCAACTCCTTCATCTCTCCTATCTTGCCTATCCCTTCTAAACCTTATAGCCCTGAACAATGGTATTCCAGTTATGTGAGTCATTCAACCCTGTTTCTCTGATAGCAATAAGATTATTTTCCAGTCCTTGGGCTCCTCATCTACACATCATGCTCTGAGTTCGGGGAAATATTTCTGGGCCCAAGTGCAGCAAGGGATAGGTGATTGTCACTGGCAGTAAGTAGCCTTAAGTGTCATCCTCAGCTGTAAGAAACAGTGCATTAAAGGGATCAAATGCACTGAGTCCCACCATTCTCCTCTAGGAATGATGAAGGGGTGCCCTTTTGCCCCTTTTTTTACCTCTCCCAAAGTAATTCCTTTCTACTTGGACACCTTCAGAGAGTGCCCACAGATGCAAGGACCACACAGAGCCACAGGCTGTGATGCAGCAGAGTTTAATTAGTCTAGTGGGAAAAGAGATAGCTCCAAGGAGTGGCCTCAGGGCAAAGATCACCATAGGCAGTTGAGAGAGTCAGTGCTCCATAATGAAAAGGGAGTTCCCAGAGGATAGCCAACTGGCTTCCCTGCAGAAAGAGAGGAACCAGGAAATGCCCCCTTATGCTGACTGTGGGGAACCTCATGGCCCTGAGGAACAGTGAACAATAAAGAAAAAGGAGGGAAAAGAGAGAGTAGAGTAAGGGAAAGACAGGCATTGGACGTATTTTCAGAGAGTCCAGGCTCGTTCTTAATGAGCAACCACCATTTGTAGAAGGAGCGGGGGATGATCAGCCTCTCTTGAAAGCAATGAGCAAGATCTCAGTCGTCAATCCAGCATCATCTTCTGGGTTCATTGTATGTAGGCATCCTTCTCCGAGCTGTCACTTACAGCTCTAGCAGGGAGGGCACCTTCTACCACAGTAGCAGCTGGTAATACAGGAAAGGTCACAGCACCCAGAGCTGATGGGGACTCCATCACAGCTGAGGATGCTGCCTACATCAGCAGAGGTGGAGGATCCCACAGAGGTGTTCTGTGGGAAGGAGGTGAGAATGGGGCCAGGGAAAATCACCACCACAGTAGGGGGCTCGAGAACAACAGTAGAAGATTGGCACTGCCTGACACAGGGCTCATTGCAGCTGCTGGCAAGAGAGGTTGGGCCACAGCACAGACATGGCTGACAGGGCTCACACGGCATGCACTTGTCAGAGCAGGACATGTCCTTGGACCAGAGGTACACCTGGGGACAAGGGAAGGGAAGAAACAGAGCACAGGATTACTTGAGGAACAGATTGCAACCTACGCCAGTCAGAGAGGAAAAGTGAAGACTGCAGCATGGCATGAGGGTTACTTTGAGCCCACCACAGCCCTTCAAATAGCAATGAGCCCCAGGAATGTTTCTGCCCAGCATCTGCCTTTTTACTATACAGATGATCCCTTGTGTTTCCTCTCCCCTGACAAAGATCTCAGAGCACAAACAGAAGTCCAAGGTTCAGCTATTGCCTAAGATGTCCTTGAAGGCTACAGAAGAAGGTGAAGGACAAAGGAGATTCCAACTCACCTGGTTTGAAGGAGAAGGAGGTAAGAGAAGTGGTTGAGGGAACAAAGAGTTGGGCTGGCTTTTATACTGGTCCTCACTGCCTCAGGCCTAAAGGCAACCTTTGCATAAGTGACAATTTTGTAATATGCTCATAATGAACGGAAAACTTCTCAGTTAATGACATGGAATGTGCTGCTGTTTCCCTCTATGCTGCTTTTGCATTTCCTGGTTTATGTCATGCCCATTCCTTCACGCACGCTTTTTTTGAGTGCTGCAATGAGAGGCACCAGGATTTCCAGGATATGGATGCGTCAGTGTAGTCAGAAGACATGGATTAAACACCAAAGGGGTCCACAGATATCTGGTCTCTGGTAGGGCGATTTGCTATGCAGTTCACAGTAAGAGGACCAGATGTTCCCAGCCCTGCAATGCTCATTTGGTCACATGAGAAATGACACTGGGTCCAAATCAGAATCATAGAGCATAAAAGGAGAAATAACACTTTGTGCATTACTTTTTATGGTTTCAAATACTTCTTTCATGCATGATTTTTACACCAGTCTTTAGAGAAAGACACAGCTTCTATGGAAGAGAGCATACTGCATTCAGACCTTATCTCCCAAAATAATTAAATGAGGTTTAGATAGGTAGGAGGAGGCCTTCTAAGCCACACCAGGAAGTCTAGGTCAACGCAAAGATAGATGAAATACTGCAGAGGCTCAGGAAGGAATTATGGAGAAAATATTTGCTAAGAAGTATAAAAAGAAGGAGAAGCAGGAAAACTTACCTCTCCTTCAAGTGAAAAACTGGCTGCTAATACAGGTCAGTAGCAGATATAGGGACAACTGATGGAGTCTTCAGTGCTTCATGAGATACTGCTGAAAGCAGTATAAACTGGCAGACTGTTGTATGAGTTTTGACACAAGCCTACAATACATGGCATAGATGAGATTTATTAAATTTTTTTAGTTTATAAAAAGGGAGACTGATGGTAGGGAAAGGAAAGAGTTGATAAAGTGACAGATAGAGGGATGTATGGTCAGGCAGTATAAATGTGAGTTCTCATATCATGGTGGTCCCATTCCCCACACCTTGGTGTGAGACTGCATGATGATGCAATTAAATTCTCCAGCAACAGCTCCAATCCCTGTTCTAATGGCACATGTTCTGATACACGATGAGTCCCACAGGTACCCGGGCCCCTTAAGTGCTATTGCTGGTGGATAGCCACCAATCCAGATTCAAATCTAGGGCAGACTTGGTGAAGTTCTTCTTTGCACTGTCTGCAGAGAACACCCTGTTACTTTTCTATGTGGAGGATGCCAGGCTCCAAGTTAACACTGTCCATTTCTGTAAGCTGAGCCCACGTAATTGCCTGTAGCATGTAACACAAGGGTGCCTTGGGGGTGATTATGTCTCTGCTTGACTGGTTAGATCTCTGGTGAATCTGGGTCTCTGCCTCCCCATTCTATGCAGCAGAGAGATCATTAAGAATACCCCATGTGACTTTTACAGTTGAAATCAGACTTGAAGTCTGGGGAAATGAGCAAAATGGTCCAGAAAAACTGTCATGGCTCAAAAGGAGGCTGAATTTGGAGAAACTGATGATTAGTACTGGAGAATGGGATGCTTGGTAGGAGATGGTGTTTGCACTTTCCATCCTGTATATTTCATCCTGCTCAACACAACCCACGGAGGGGAAATGGCTTCCTGGACCTGCATGTGAGGATGAACTAAATCTTCAGCAGATGAGTAAGACCTATGAGCCAAACAGTTGAGAAGATTCCCTGTTCAAACCCTGGAGCTATTCTGTGGCTTTTCATATCTCTTCTCCAGCTCTGAGCACCATTTCTTTGTGGGAAGATTCCCTGTGTTCTTGCTTTCTGCTCAAGAGAAAACAGCTGGCTGCCCAGGGGGCCATTTTTTTTCTCTCTCCACTCAGCTCCCGTGTTGTAGTGCCTGCTTTGGGAACATAAGATCTAGCCCTGGGGAGCAGCTGTGATGGAAGCTGAGAAATCCAAATATGGTCCCTGAAATTTTTTTTTTCTCTGAGGGAATAAACATGAAGGCATTTTCAGTGAGACATTCTGAGTTGAGGTACATCTCTTTGTGCTGAAGATGGTGGTGGGTATTGGAGAAAAAATGTCAGGAGAGATGAGACATTCAGATACAGAAGCAGGCAAAGCATGAGAAGAAGAAAGAGGGTCTGTGCCTATGGGGGATGGGAAGGTGGGCAAATTAAGAAAGTGAACATTTGTATCTTAGTGGGAGGTTAATTTTGATTCTCTTCTTGTGCTTGGGAAACACAAGGAGACAGCAAGACATTTGACATTTGGAGTTCTCCAAGAAAAGCCACTTCAACAGTAAATAGACTGGAATATGTGGGCAGTACTAATCCTCAGCATAACGATACTTTATATAGTTCCAATGCTTCTTATACTGAGAGTACCTGTGATAAGGTGATTGTGGAAGATATTCATCTTTCCCTATTCATTGACCCTTATAACTTCCTGAAAAAATGAATGCCTTAGTCCTCCTGCAGATTTTAGTGGGAGACTATTCAATAGCTTTTCAGTAATGAAGTACTGTGGGAAAAAGATATTGAAAGAACCTGCTCAGTTAACATGCTCATTGTTTGTTTTTTTTTTGCCACAGATGGGGCTGGAGAGCTGGAAGAATCTTGTGGCTGAAGGAAACTCAAAGATGAGATCTTTATGTGCCCATGAATGTGACTTCTGCCACAGCCTGTTGCCATGAATGGATTATTTTGACAGTTTAACAGTGAAAATTGCTCACCAGAGGTCAATGGCTAGAATTCCTGTCAACATATTGTTTTGAAGAAAGTGGGAAGCTGCTCAACGCAGTGTTATCCTCTGAAGGCCTGACTCAAGAGACATGATTTCCTCTGGGTATGGGTACCTTTCATCTTAATGTTGACAGCTGCTTCGGGCAGCAGGAGAACAGGAACTGAAGACAGCACTCCTTGGGAAGTATTCCTGTGGGAGGTAATGAACATCATTTTATCATGGATCCATGCTAATCTGTAGACTCAGACTTCCTGTCTAAAGAGTCCCACTGCTTTGCTGTTTTCATTCCTGGGACTCTTGTTGTAAACCAAAGGTCCAGGATCTTTCCCTTCCACCACCTTGTATGTCCTCTTGATTTCCCTGCACAGGTGTTGAACTTTGCTTTTTTTTCAAGGTGCCAAGGAGGAGAACATCACCGCCCATCAAGAAGGACAAATTATAATAGAGGAGAGGGACCTTTCATACCGTCTGTACCTTCCAGCTTTCTAACTTCAATGGTTTGCTCTAAAGGCCTCCAATATATCCTGCAATTTGAATGAACAGTTTGTAATAACCTACTTTGGGATATTTGCAGGTGTGCAAAGGACAAATGCTTGTCATACATTGGTATTTTAATCCTGACTGTGTGTGAGCACACCAGACTTGACTGAAGTGTTTGGGGAGCACCTCTTCTCTCAGGGACAGATCTTAGTTGAGCAGGGCTTTTGTTACCATGGAAATTTTGCTGACAGCTCAGAAGAGATGTGGAGGACAGCATGTCTGGATGAGGAGCAAAAGAGGATTGTAGAGTATTCTGTGCATGGAGGCAAGTTTCCAGGAAGGCACCTTCCTTCACTTACTCCCATGCTGGTCCTTCAAGCTGCCAGGGAACTTGTTATCTGACCCTCGAATATCCCCAGGAAGGAACTGCTCCCATGTACTGTCTGCAGAGGGGCTTAGCTCTTCTCCCACTGAAGCCCCCATTTTCACCCTTCTCTTGCCTCAAGGGCCTTTGTTAACACCATGGGTTATGTGGCTAACTTCAGCTCAGTAGCTCTGGGAGGCAATGGGCAATGCAGGAGTTAGGGGTCATATATGCAATGATTACTTTATGCTTCTTGTAACTTTCTGACTTTCCCTGATGCAGTGTTTTTGCACCTGTTCCTACTGGTGTGTCTGCTGGAGTATCTGCTCCATGATGCCACTCAGAGGTGACACTTAACAGGAAGATAAAAATCATAAATAACTTGCAATATTCTTCCCTGAAATTACCTGATTACCAAAACTTGGGTTAATTCTCTGTATCAACATGTGGACTGTCACTGCATGGCTATGTGCTGGGAGGGTGCACTATCCTCAGTGCACTCTGTCCAACTCTGGAGTTTTCCTCCAGCGCTGCCTTCTGGGGTTCCCCCAGCTCTGCCTCACTTCTTCTGCAGTGACACCAATCTGTATGGCTCTATCAAAGATCTCAGTGGGGGATCAGATCACCTGGCAGAGATTGGCCGAAGGTCCACACAAGAAAAGAGCTGGATTCAGGGAAAATGCTTTATGCCTGGGAAAAGCAATAGACACCACAGAGCATCCGTGGTGGAGTTCTGAGAATCACAGAATAACAAAATTGTAGGGATTGGAAAAGTCCTCTAGAGATCATCAGGTCCAACCCTACTGACAAAGCATGTTCCCTACAGTAGGTCACATGGGAAAGTGTCCAGACAAGTTTTGAATGTCTCCAGAAAAGGAGACTCTGCAGCCTCTCTGGGCAGCCTGTTCCAGTGCTCTGTCACTCTCATAGTAAGGAAATTCTTCCTTGTGTGGCTATAGCCTTGGATACTGTCTTGGACAGCCCTGTCTGATAGGAGCTGGGTGTGTGCAAGGGGAGTGAAGGCTCTTGTGTGTGATCTGGCTAATTTCAATTAATTATCTGTGAGTCCTTTCAGCTTTACAACACTGTTTGAATTGTGGGCTGTGGTACTCTGGAGTTTGGAGGGTACATAGAATTATAAAATCATGTAGAACCATAGAATAGCTTGAGTTGGAATAAACCTTAAATATTATCTAGTTCTAACCCTCCTGCCATGGGCAGGGTCACTACCCACTAGATAAGATTGCCCAGGACCCCAGTGAACTTGGTCTTGAGCACTGCTAAAGATGGAACAACCACAGTTTCTCTGGGAAATCTGTTCCAGTGTTTCACTACCCTCTGACACTGTCCCTTCCTTCTTTGCTCTCAAACCATGCCTCCAGATTCTGCATAGATATGGGAGGATGAGGAGGAGTTAGGGGCTGTTGTAGAGAGTGTTTAACATGCCTTCTACACTCCTGGATCATTTGGTGCTATCTTATGCCCGAGTCTCTTTCCCCAGGACACTGCTGTTTAGAGCAGAATTCCCTTCTGCACAAGCTTTGATGTGCTGGCTCTGGTGGAGTTGGAGAACTCTTCCTGAGCTCCAAAGGGCAGTAACTGAAAGGGTTTTACAGCCTGTGTCCTACTACTGTATACCTCCAGGAATGATACAACTATAGAATAGTTTGTGTTGGAAAGAAAGCACACTACCATGGGTAGGGATGCCTTTCACTAGATCAAGCTGCTCTTTTAAGCCAGTCAAGGTTCTTCTGAGTGGCATCCTTTCTCTCCAGCATGTCAGTAATACTACACAGCTTGGTGTTGTCAGCAAACATGCTGAGGCTGCCTTCAATCCCATGATCCAATCCCACTGACAAGTTGTTAAATAATGCCAATCCCAGAATGGAACACTACTTGTCACTTCTCTCTACCTGGACATCAAGTTGTTTACCATAACATTTTGAGTGCAACCATCTAGCCAGTTCTTTATCCACTGAGTGGCTCTTCTGTTAAATACAAATCCCTTCAATTTAGAGATGAGGATGATGTGTGAGACACAAATACTTTGCACAGCACAAAAGGCCCCCTTGTGTCCTCACCCCCTGCCAGAAAGAATCTTCCATTCCTAGCAACTTGAGATTAAAGGAATTACATGAAGGCTGAGGCTGGGACATAGAAAATTTTACTATGAGAAAGGAAATGAGCTCGCTTACGGGTGTCTGTCTGTCCATGTAGCACTTAGAGATGACAAAACTGCACCAACCACACACAGTGGAGATGCCACAAAGCATCCATCTTCCTGCTTAACAGAAAGAGAGGGGCCAGCAGATCTCCCAGTTTGCCATTTGGGTACCTTACAGTCTGGAAGAACAGAAGGCATAGAAGAGACTGGAGCTAGTAACAGATATAAAGACAAGCTTAGGCCAAGATTACAGGGAATCCATTCTTCCCTCCTTTGGAAGGGGAACACTGGAAGCTCTGTCTTTCTGATATCAATGACCAGGAGCTCAGTCCTCAGTCCAGCATGAGCTTCTCAGTTCCTGGGGTTCCTTATCTGGACTATCACTTGTAGTGTTAGTGTAAGAAAGACCTTCCTAAGCACATGTATCAGTACAGGTTGGGGATGACCTACCGGAGAGGAGCTCTGTGGAGAAGAACAGGGGGATCTGGTGGATGACAAGTTGGCCATGAGCCAGCAGTGTGCCCTTGTGGCCAAGAAGGTGAATGGGGTGCATTACAAGGAACGCGGCCAGCAGGTCAAGAGAAGTCAACATTCCCCCCCCCTACTCTGCCCCGATCAGGCCTCACCTGGAGTACTGCATCCAGTTCTGGGCTCCCCAGTACAAAACAGACAGGATCTCCTGGAAACAGTCCAGTGGAGGATGACAAAGGTGAGAAAGGGCATGGAGCATCTCTCCTATGAGAAAAAGCTGGATGACCTGGATCTGTTCAGCCTTGAGAAAAGAAGACTCAGAGGGGATCTTATTAATGTTTATAAATATCGAAGGGACATGGTCAACCTCTTCTCAGTAGTCTGTGGGGACAGGGTAAGGGGAAAAGACCATAAACTCGAACATAAGAAGTTCGACACCAATATGTATAAGAACTTCTTCACGGTGAGGGTGAACGGAGCAGTGGAATGGGCTGCCCAGAGAGGTTGTGGATTTTATAGTGACCGTGATCTGCCCCAGCCCAGAGGTACCTCTACAGAAGTGACAATTTTCCAGGCAGCTCATGATGAATGGAAAATATCTCAGTTAATTACATAGAATATGTGGTTCTTTTCCCTTACACTGCCACTTCATTTCCTGGCTTATGCTGCACTCATTCCCTCATGGAAGCTTCTTCTGAGTGCTGGGATTGAGAAGCCCCAGGAATTCTGGTCAAGGAATGAGTCAGTGATGGCAGAGAACTGAGCAGTGTCAGATGGTTCCAGCAAAAACAAATAATGTTTGCCTGGGGCACTCTGAAGGCATTGTTTCTGGCCACAATGACAGCAAGGGCCCAGCAGCTCCCAGCCCTGCAATCCTTGACTGAACACACAAGAGCTTCCCTGCATGACATTGTGCCATATCTTTGTTTTCACCTCCCTCCCAACTTGCTCTAGGAGTCACCTGTGGACCTGTGGTTGGCTTCCCAGTGGCACTCATTTCTCTTCCTCACCCATCTGCTCTCTGGAGAAATTGCTTGACATCCCTGGACTCCTCTGAGCAGTCCCTACACTTTCACAAACTATACTGTCAACTCATCTGGAGGCTTGTCCTTCTCAGAGCATTGCAGATTTGCCCTACCAGAAAGGTCCCCTGTGTCTACTCAGCCAGCTCCCCATGGCCTCTATCCATTCCAGTGAGTGAGTGCACATGTGTACCTTATATGTGTAGGTGTGCATGCACAAGGTCATGTTTCTGTGCACGCACTGTTTGCATATGCATTTGTGAGTGCATTGATGTAACTACACCTACATGCAGGAGCAGGTATATTTTGTCCTGCTATCTGAGTGTGCAGTGTGTGTGCACACATGATGCTAGTGCACATGTGCACAGAATTATCTTGATCCTATGCCCAGTTCCAGCAAGACCCAGAACATGCAGTGTCACCTCTCTGTGTTGGTGTCAGGTGCTGGTGCAAGCTTAGCCACTCTTAGTTTGATGGGATGGAAGAAAAGTTGGAGTGTTTGGATTTCATCTATCCTTTCTCCGGTGCCTTCCAGCAGTTTTCAAAAGCTAATCTGTTTCCATGAGGCAACCCCAGTTCCTGGCACATCTGAAAGGATTTTTCTATGAGACTGCTGACTCCTTGGGGTGCAGTAACTTTGAGTTTCAGAGGCTCTTTGTCAGGGGATGCAGCAATTAGGAGAGGAGGGAATACCTAGAGAGACCAACAGGAGGGAGCTGGTGACACTGCATCTGGGATCGATGGCTTCAACATAATAGCAGTGACACTGTAAATGTCCCTAGACACCCCTATCTGAAAACCATCCAAACCCAGTACTACCACCATCCCTCAAATGCAACCTCAAAAGAGACTCCCCAGGAGAAGGCTTTCCCCACTGTTCTGGCTTGGGTGAAGAGCAAGAAGTTTGACTGCAGCTTCCCTTTGCCCAAGGGAAAACAGGAATTTCAGTATCAATTTGCATCACCCCGCAGGGAAAAACATACGTATGCTATGCTTTGAAAAGTTTTCATTAAAAAAACAAACAAAAACAAACAAACAAACAAACAAACAAACAAACAAAAAAAGGTTTGGCATTTGCCAGATTTAAGATTTCCTTTGGAAACATTGCACGTACTGTATCCAGTGTGAACCACTACTAAGTCCAGTGAGCTTTTGCCAGAGTTGCAAAATTGCCATCCACCATAGAATATCCTGTATACCACAGAATTCTACAAAAATCAATCAGGATCCCTAGGAGTGCTTAGAAGAATTTCAGATTCTCTTTGAAAGGTATAGATGAGCAGAGTTGCAGAAAATCTCTTTTACACAAACCTATGATCTGCTGCTCTCAGGCCCAGGTTGAATGGGGCTCAAACCAAGGGCAAACTCGGAAGTAACCCAGCTAGATGCTCCATTCAGCATCTGTCCTAGACTAACAAAGAGCCTGACGAGACCTTGTGAACAATAGGCAAGGCTGCCCCAGACGTAGCTCTAGACGTGAATGAAGGATGAATGTCTACAGTGTGCCTCACCCTCCAGTGCTCAAGGGTGTGATGGATTTGTGTTAATTCCCATCAGAGCAAGAGTTCTCTCATCTGATCATAGTAAGCAGAAGTAGAAAAAATCACAGAGGGACACAACGAAGGATGCAGAA
>NW_024962595.1:0-2218 GCF_019238085.1 Lagopus leucura | reverse complement strand
CAAGAAAAGGGCTCTGGAGATACCAATATAACAGAGTTGAAATCACAAATTTGGTGCAGCATGTAATCATAATTAAACTGGCCAAAGCAATATTCCATACTGTATCACATCTGTTCTATGTTATGACAATATGTTCGTGCCGAAGGAGTTTTGAAGGGGACAGAAACTCGCCTAACTCTCTTCTGGTGCTTGGTAGGTTACATTTGCGTAGTGTTTTGCAACATACATCACTCAATTAAGATTACAAGTAGCTCTGCAGTGCAGGAGAGAAGAGAAGGTGAGTTCTGGCTGATCATAAATATGCATGAAGAGTGCCCATATCTATGGGAGTGCAGACAGGGCTAGGCTCTGGGGGTTATATTCTCATATTCTTAATCCAACAGGCCTACCATCTCTTTAAGTAGTTCTCTAAAAGTATCGGACTTACCGTGGGAATGAAATGCCATTTCTGCAGTGAGAAGCAGCAAGATGAGTATTTCATGGTCTCTGCTGCCATCTATTGTCATTTATTGGTACTAACAATTCTTGTTGGGATTCTCTTCATAACCGGAAACAGCACTTATGTACTATACTGCTGCAGGGACTTCAGAAGCTTGCTTCCTGCGACAAGCCTATCTGCAGCTTTTCCGTATTTGATTATGCATTGGGGATTATTGCCAAGCCTTGTGCGGGTATGAAAGAACAACGAAGGAATTCCATGAATTGTTATGGGCTGTGGATATATCCAGTTCTGCTTACTAATTAAAAAAAATAAAAATAAAAATAAAAATTCTACGCTTTGTGGAAAGCAGCATCTTCTCTTGCAATCTTATGTGTCAGGAAAAAAACACCCTTGTTTCACAGCTTTGGTGCTGTCTTGCTCTTGATATGCTTTGTGAATTAACATGACAGTTTTCTCATGACAGCTCTCTCCCACGATCACTGCAGCAAACATCTCCTGCATGCAACACAGGAATCTTCCTGAATTTCATTTCTGTATGTGCAGATTTCCAGAAGAGTGCAATGGAACCAGCAACAGGTTTTGCAAGACTGGGACTTACTTATTTCGTTGATCTGTATTCCAATACTATTATTGTGTAAGCTTGAATTTTTGCCAAGTTTTGAACTTTGAATGGACTTTGGCCTGTTTAAAGAAAGAATGTTGCTGAGCCTTTTCAGCATCACCAGTCATCCGGCTTGCCTGGGTGGCATTAGCTGAAGAGTCGTTGTCCAATGACAATCGTATTGACCCAAGGCTTTGGGTAACAGAACTGCACGCACAGCACTGCTGCTGCTGCTGCTGCTGCTGCTGCCGTGGGCTGTAACTGTCCTTTGCTGGGTTTTTCCTTGTCACCTGGACTTGAAGCACTGAAGATGACTCATTAGTCCTTAATAAAATACAGCCATTACCAAAATCAACATGTAGAACAATATTAACAGATAATTATCACCCAGCTACTCATCTGGAACTTGGTTTAGTTTCTGACTTCAGAGAAATCACAAGTACAGATTCATCAGTTTTACAAGTACTTTAAATATCAAAGTGATAATGAGCACTGGAAGTGAATTGCAGAGAGTCAATTAGCTTCTAATTCAGCTTCTAATTACTGGAGGTGGGCTTGGCAGCCAAAGAGCCAATCCAGTTCCTAGCTATACTAGAAAACTTGCGCTTAGCCAGCTGGGCCTTGCCTGGAACTTGCCACTCATTTACTCCTAAGACACAGAAACATCGTGTTGAATGCTGAACTTGAGTAGAGTTTATTCCAGCTATCCCCAGAAATCTCTTCTTTTTATGCTTTTATTTGCTTTTTATTTTTAGAAAAGAAAAAGAAAAAGAAAAAAAAAAAAAAAAAAAAAAAAAAAAAACCCGAGGAAAAGGGGGAGGGTTTTTTTTTTTTTTTTTTTTTTTTTTTCAGAATCCTTCCTGCAGTAAAGACTTGGGAGAAGTTGCAGCTGTGCTGCACAGTTCTCTGATCAGTGGAAAGAAGATGCCTGCATGTTTTATGTTCCTGATTTCCTAGAGCTTCTCAAAAATGTAATTAACATACGGTAATGAAACACTGCTTGGTAACTGGGTGTCTGTGCTCTACATTCGTGTTCCTGTGGCTCCTGACAAGTGTCTGTCAAAATGAGGAAGGAAGAAGAGCATCTTGTACAGATGCTATTTATGATTTAATATTTACTACTGCCACAGGCACATTGAAATCTGCTGGAGAATGCAAAAGCAGCTGCATTCCAC
>NW_024962594.1:696-1109 GCF_019238085.1 Lagopus leucura | reverse complement strand
TGGGGGGCACAGCGTCACCGCGGCGTCCCCACAGCCCCACAGCATCCCCACAGCCACCGCAATGTCCCCAACCTCTGGAACCCCAACCTCTGGCATCCGCACCCTAAGGCACCCCCACCCTATGGGACCCCCACCCTATGGGACCCCCAACCTCCGGCACCCCAACCTCTGGCACCCCACCCTATGGGACCCCCACTCTATGGGACCCCCAACCTCTGGCACCCCAAACCTCTGGCACCCCAAACCTCTGGCACCCCCAACCCACAGCGTCCTCCAGCCCTGACCTCCATGTCCCCATGGTCCCCATGTCCCCACAGTTCCTGTGTCCCCAAACCCAGCGTCCCCATGGCATCCTGCCCCCGACGTCCCCATGGTTCCCCTGACCTGAATGTCCCCAAGCCCACTGTCCCCAC
>NW_024962594.1:0-596 GCF_019238085.1 Lagopus leucura | reverse complement strand
TGGGGGGACGTTTTGGGGGCGCTTTGGGGGCGCTTTTTCGGGGGGCGCTCACCGCTGCCGCTGAGCCACTGATGGACGGCGTCGGTGACGTCGAATGAGAGCCACTCGTCCTCCGCCGTGGCGCGCACCCAGCGCCCGTGCAGGTACCGCATGGAGGTGTTGCTGTGAACCTGAGCACCCACATGGGGGGCACAGCGTCACCGCGGCGTCCCCACAGCCCCACAGCATCCCCACAGCCACCGCAATGTCCCCAACCTCTGGAACCCCAACCTCTGGCATCCGCACCCTAAGGCACCCCCACCCTATGGGACCCCCACCCTATGGGACCCCCAACCTCCGGCACCCCAACCTCTGGCACCCCACCCTATGGGACCCCCACTCTATGGGACCCCCAACCTCTGGCACCCCAAACCTCTGGCACCCCAAACCTCTGGCACCCCCAACCCACAGCGTCCTCCAGCCCTGACCTCCATGTCCCCATGGTCCCCATGTCCCCACAGTTCCTGTGTCCCCAAACCCAGCGTCCCCATGGCATCCTGCCCCCGACGTCCCCATGGTTCCCCTGACCTGAATGTCCCCAAGCCCACTGTCCCCAC
>NW_024962593.1:1115-3680 GCF_019238085.1 Lagopus leucura | reverse complement strand
CACAGGGTGGGGACACAGGGAGAGTGTGGGGTGATGTGGGGACAGCATGGGAGGACAAGGACAATGTGAGGGTGATGTGGGGACAGTGGGGAGACAATGGGGGGCCACGACATGGAGACATAACAGGAAGATAGCATTGGGACACAGTTGGGTACAATGTGGGGACGTAATGTGGGGACAGTGGGGGGACAGAACACTGGGACAACATGGGGACACATAGGGGGGGACAAAATGTGGGGACAGCATTGGGACACAGTGTGGGGACACAGGGACAGAGTGGGGTAATGTGGGGACAGCGGGGGGACAGAATATGAGGGCAATGTGGGGACAGCAGGGGACATAATATGGGAGAAAGTTTGGGGATGATGTGGGGACAACATTGGGACACAGCGTGGGGACACGTGGCACAGCAGGAGAACAACGTGGGGACGTGGGGAACAAAACATGGGGACAATGTGGTGATAGTGGGGGACAGGAGGGGACAATGTGGGGACACAGCATGGGGACGATGTGGGAACGTGACATAGGGACAGCAGGGATGAAACATGGGGACATGGCGTGGGGACACAGCGTGGGGACACAGGGACAGCGTGGGGTGATATGGGGACAGCAGGGGGCACAATGAGGGGACAATGTGGGGATATTGGGGGGACACAACGTGGGTACAGCATTGGGATAGTGTGGGGACAACATGGGGACAATGTGGGAACACAACATGAGGATGATGTGGGGACAGGAGGGGACACGACATAGGGACACAGCATAGGGATGACATGGGGACAGCAGGGACACAAGATGGAGACAGCATCAGGACAATGTGGGGACAGCAGAGGGACAATGGGGGGACAAAGCAGGGACACACATAGAGATGGGGGGAACACAAAGTGGGGACAGCGTTGGGACGGTGAGGGGATGCAACACTGGGACAACATAGGGACAATTTGGGGACATGACATGAGAACAACGTGGGGACAATGGGGGGAGCAACATCCAGACAGCATGGAAACAGCAGGGGGACAATGTATGGACAACGTGGGGACAGAAGGAGGACACAACATGGGGACAGCGTTGGGACACAATATTGGGACAACACGGGGACAACATGGGGATGCAGTGTGGGGACAACATGGAGACGATGCGGGGACAGCAGGGGGACACAACGTGGGGGACGAAACACAGGGACAGTGGAGAGATTGCATGGGGGAGGTGTGGGGACAGCAGGGGACCAACATTTGGACAAGATGGGGACAGCGGGGGGACACAGCATGGGGACACTGCGCTCCATCCCCCGGCCCTCTCCCAGCTTTCCCATTGGGAACGGCACGCTGAGCGCTTGGCGATGTTCTCCGAACCAGAAGCGTCCCCAAATCCTTCCCTTTTTGTCCCCAAAAGTCCCCCCCCCCCCCCCCCCCGGGGACACACCCCCCCCCCCCCAGCCGTACCCATGGGGGAGGTGGGCAGGGTGGCGGGGGACGTGGTGGCCACGAAGTCTGCGATCTGCCGCAGCGCCCACACGTGGGACGAGTTGTTGCCCTTCTTCATCTGCTCCTGGATGAGGCTCTCCAGCTCCTCCCTGAAAGACTGCAGAGCGCGGCGTCACCGAGCCCAAAGGTGTCCAGAATGGGGACGTTTTGGTGGCACCGCGGTGGTGGCATCTCCGCATGGGTGGTGGCGTTGCCAGGGGGTTGGGGAAAGCGGGGGTAGCCGTGGTGGTGGGGGGATGATGGCATTGAGGTGGTGGTGACATCATGGTGGCATCACCAACTCGGTGTCATGGGGATGGTGGCACCAGCAGCTTGATGAAGCGCCATCATGAAGATGGTGACATCATGGCAACGTCACCAACTTGGTGGCATGGGGATGGTGACATCATGGTGACGCCACCAATTGGGTGCCATGGGGACGGTGGCACCAGCAGCTTGGTGGAAGTGCCACCATGAAGGTGATGGCACCGTGAGGACATCACATCACATCTCGGTGGCATGGTGACGGTGTCATCATGGTGACATCACCAACTTGGTGGCATGGGGACTTGGTGGCATTGCCAACTTGATGGATGTGCCACTCTCACTATGGTGACATCATCAACTTGGTGGCACGGCGGTGGTGGCACCACCAGCTTGAGGGAAGTGCCACCGCGGTGACATCGCCAACACGGCGCCATGGGGATGGTGGTGGCATCACGGTGACATCGGCAGCTTGGTGACACCAGCAGGTGAGTGGGGCTCTGCACCAACGCAGAGCGGCATTTTCTTTTGGGGCAGGAGGGATTTTTGGGGACAGATGGGACAGGGATGGGACAAGAAAGATGGGGTGAAGTCAAAGGAATATTTGGGTTCAAAAAGAGGAGAAGGGGGGACATTTGGGGTTTAGGAGGGGTGGGATGGAGCTGGGCTGGGGCAGGAGGAACATTTGGGGACAGAACATTTGGGGATAGGGCCAGGAAGAACGGGATGGGAAAGGAGGAGCATTTGGGGTCAAGGAGGGATGGGGCAGGAGGAACATTTGGGATCAAGAAGGATGGGATGGGATGGGATGGGATGGGATGGGATGGGATGGGATGGG
>NW_024962593.1:0-1105 GCF_019238085.1 Lagopus leucura | reverse complement strand
GGATGGGATGGGATGGGATGGGATGGGATGGGATGGGATGGGATGGGGCAGGAGAATCATTTTGGGGACAGAAGGGACGTGAATGGGGCTGGAAAGGTGGGATGGAACAGGAGGAACATTTGGGGTCAGGAAGGATGGGATGGGGCTGGGATGGGGCAGGAGGAACATTTGAGGACAGAACATTTGGGGATAGGGCCAGGAAGAACGGGATGGGTTTGGGATGGGAAAGGAGGAGCATTTGGGGCCAAGGAAGGATGGGGCAGGAGGAATATTTGGGATCAAGAAGGATGGGATGGGGCTGAAACGGGGCAGGAGGAACATTTGGGGTCAGAAGGGACATGAATGGGAGCAGGATGAGTGGGATGGGGCAGGAAGAACATTTGGGATCAAGAAGGATGGGATGGAGTTGAAATGGGGCAGGAGAAATATTTGGGGACATGGATAGGGCCAGGAAGAACGGGATGGGTTTGGGATGAGAAAGGAGGAGCATTTGGGGTCAAGGAGGGATGGGGCTGGGATGGGGCAGGAGGAACATTTGGGGACAGAAGGGACATGAATGGGGGCAGGAGGGGTGGGATGGGGCAGGAGGAACATTTGGGATCAGGAAGGATGGGATGAAGCAGGAGGAATGTTTAGGATCAGGAAGGCTTGGATGGGGCAGGAGGCCGTTTGTAGGGTCAGGGGCCGCCGCTCACCGGGCTCTGTAGGATCATGGTGACCCTCTTCTTCTGCTCCATCATGTTGAAGTCCTGCCTCAGGTCGGCTGCCATGTTGCGCTCCCGCAGGTATTCGGGGTCGTCTTCGGGGAAGCGATCGAAGTATCGGGGTCCGGGGGGGGACGGGGGGGGGCTCAGGGCTGGCAGCCGTGCTCATCGTGGCGGCCCTACAGACAGCAGGACGTGCAGCGCGCCCCTATTGCCGCCCGAATCGCCCCACAGAGCCCCGGTTCCCATTGCAAGCAGCGCCAGAGAGAAGCACGGGGGGAGGGGATGGAGGGGGGAGGACAACGAGGGGGGGGGGAGGGGGACAACCCCTGCCTGCGCCCTATAGATAAGGGCTCCAGCGCCCCCGCCCTGTGTGGGGTGATGGGATGTAAGGGGGGGGG
>NW_024962591.1:0-3499 GCF_019238085.1 Lagopus leucura | reverse complement strand
TTTGTGGCTGCTCTGCACCCTCTCCAACAGCTCCCTGTCTTTCTTGTATTTGGACCACCAGCCCTGGGCGCAGTGCTGCAGATGGAGCCTCACAAGAGCAGAGCAGAGGGGGACAATCCCCTCCCTGTCCCTGCTGCCACCCCTCTGCTGATGGAGCCCAGGACACCACTGTCCTTCCAAGCTGTAATCACACACTGCTGGCTCACGTTCTGTTTTTCACCCATCAGGACCCTCAGGTCCTTCTCTGCAGGGCTGCTCTCAAGCTCTGCTCCTCTCAATCTGTGCATGCACCTGGGATTCCCCCAACCCAAATCCCAAACCTTGCACTTTGCTGCGCTGAACCTCATTCTGTTCACACAGGCCCACCTCCCAGGTTTGAGGAGATCCCTCTGGACGGCTTCACTTCACTTTCTTACAATGTGCCACATTCACCACTCAGCCTGGTGTCCCCAGAAGAGCGCTGGGCACGCGGTGCCATCACAAAGGTGGGCCACGAGCTCCCCAGCCTGTGCTCCCCACAGCACCCCAACACAGGCACTCAGAGGAGAAGGGAAAGCCCTAAGAGAAAGGGCAGACTGAATAAAAGCAGGTCAGGAGAAGCAGTCCTAGGAACTGAGGGGTCGAACTGATGGAACCTTAAGGCTCCTTCCAACTATTCTGTGATCCTATGAAGCACAGCCAGCATTAACAACCCCACTGCAGCCCTCCCCTGCAGCACCAGCTCATTCCTTCCCCTTTCCCAAAGACCACTGGTGCTGCACCACCCCTCCAGCTTGCCTCCTTCCCTCCCCCGCATCTCCAGAGAAATTCCTCCACCCCAAAAGATGCCACCAAGACTGATCCACTGATACACCTCTCCCATCACCGTGGGCCCCATGCTGGCTCTGACACCTCTTGTTTATGCACTCGGCGCCCTTCCACTTCAACCTGGCACAACACGCATGATGGCAAACCCTCTGGGACTTCAGCTGCTGCACACCTCGATCAGATTCACACAGCTGCACACCGGCCCCTGCGTGCCTTGCCAGGGAAGGCAAAGGAGCAGCCCAGGTTCCAAACCCTCTGGCATTCTGAACATGCCCCCATACAAAGCTGTTTGGATCCAAAAACCGCTTGCTTCCAAGCTCTTCACCTCACATAAAAGAGATCCACTCCGTTCCACCCAGCCCATTCCTGCTCTGTGCTCATCAACGCCTGCTTCGTGACACGTGAAGACTTTTGGGAACCCACGGGTGCACACTTCAGCACGTAACTCCTGCTGCAGGTTGCAGGCACACAGGCAACAAAGTCATGCAACAAAGGCAGCACAGGGTGCACCCAGTGCTCTCTGTGCCCAAAGTCACGGAATTGTCAGGCTTAGAAAAGACCTCTGGAATCGCTCAGTTCAACCCCAATCCATCCCCACCATCCCCACCATGGCCCCAAGTGCCACGGTTCTGAAGCACCTCCAAGGACACGGGCACCCCAACCTCCTCTAGTGCTTTCTGTGCCCAAAATGTGAACGCGTGCCCAAGAGGTGGATTTTGGGGAGCTGTGATGTGCTGGGAGCTGCAGATGTGAGCACAGAGGGGCAGCAGGTGGGCTCAGAGCCCACGCTGAAAGCAGCACCCAGGGTCTGCCCGAGTCCCAGCAGCACAAGGAGAGCAGGGCAGGGTGCTGGATGAGCTCGGGGGACCCTTCCAACCCTGACTGCTCTGCGGTCTGCAGAAACAAAGCAAAAAGTGTCTGAGGATGAACTACCTCAGAAGGAGCAAGTGGAGACTGGCTGTGCTAGCAGGCAGGGAGCAGGTTGGGGAGCGGGTCCAGGGCTCCATGGCCTGAAATTCCCCAGAGATATGGGCCCTCAGCAGCTGGGGGCACAGCGCTGTACTGTATGGGGTGCTGGCAAGGATGTGGGGAATGGCATTAAAATAGAGGAGACGGAGGTCAGACGGGGAAGGAAATCCTTCACAGAGGTGGTGAGAGAAGCCCTGGCACTGCTGCCCAGAGCTGTGGGTGCCCCCCATCCCTGCAGGTGTCCGTGGCCATGGATGGGGCCCTGGGCAGCCTGGGCTGGGGGGCACACAGCCCACAAAGGGATGGGGATGGGGGTGATGAGGGGTGTCCCTTCAACCCAGCTGTTCTGTGGTTCTGTCATCTTTAAGGACCCTTCCAACCCAGCTGTTCTGTGCTTCTGTCATCTTTAAGGACCCTTCCAACTCAACCGCTCTGTGGACACCCAGGTCCTGGTGCAAGGAACAGCAATTCTGTGAAGCACTGCTCCGAAATCCCCATTTGCACAAACCAGAGACCGAACCCAAACACCAGCACTGATCACTGTGAGCAGATGGCAGACAGCACCGCATCCACGGCTCCGCAGAACTTCTCTGACAGCTTCTGAGCAGGATCAGCAGCACCAGCCCTGCAATCCCAGCCTGGTGCCCTCTGCTCTCCCTCCAACACACGGCTAAAGGGCTCCTACACCCACACTGAGCTCCATCCAAAGAGAACGCATCACCAGGAATTAATTGCTGTCAGCAGGAAATGAGAGCCAGGGCTCAGCTGAGCTCTGTGCTGACCAAAGCATTCACAGCTCTGATAGGGAGTGAGAGAAGTTCCAGGGCAGCTCTTGGCCAGACCTCACCTCTGGGCTCACAAAAAGCTCAGCTGCAAAATCCCAACAGCTGCCCCTTCCTTCACCTCCTGCAGATTTCTGCTCCTGGTTTCAGGCCACACGTGGACCCAGCTGGGATTCGCAGTGGGGTACAGATGGGAAGAACCCACATTTCATCCAGGCAGCTCCCCATACCCCCTAGAATGGGCACGCAGTGGGCCAAAGCAATGTGCTCGAGGATGCAGGGCTTTGTGAGCCCACATCTGAGCATGCAGGAAACTGCTGCATTCATCTTCCACAGTGAGCACCATAGAATGGCCTGGGTTGCAGAGGCCCACGGTGAGCATCAGCTCCAACCCCTGCTGTGTGCAGGTCACCAACCAGCAGCCCAGGCTGCCCACAGCCACATCCAGCCTGGCCTCCAATGCCTGCAGGGATGGGGCATCCACAGCCTCCTTGGGCAACCTGTGCCAGTGCCTCACCGCCCTCTGCATGAAAAACTTCCTCCTCACATCCAACCCAAACCTCCCCTGTCTCACTTTAAAGCCATTCCCCTTGTCCCATCACCATCCACCCTCACACACAGCCGTTCCCCTCCTGTTTATCCGCTCCCTTCAAGCCCTGGAAGGCCACCATGAGGTCTCCCCACAGCCTTCTCTTCTCCAAGCTCAACAAGCCCAGTTCCCTCAACCTTTCCTCATAAACAAGGGGATTTTTCTCGCTCAAAGGCTACACGACATATTATAACAAAACAGGTTGCTCGATTCTGAGTCAGAGTCAGCAGTGCTCTCTGTGATCAGAGCCATTCATCCCAGTAACCAACAGAGATCTGAACCAAAAACCCAGCAAAGAAAAGAGCAGAGCTGAACCAGCATCAGAACCAAGCAGCAGCAGCAGCAGCAACTC
>NW_024962590.1:0-1881 GCF_019238085.1 Lagopus leucura | reverse complement strand
AGGGAGACATAGGGACCCATAGAGACCCAGAGACCCATAGGGAGACATAGGGAGACATAGGGACACATAAAGACCCATAGGGACCCATACAGAGACATAGGGAGACATAGAAACACTGATAGACCCATAGGGACCCATAGAGACCCATAGGGAGACATAGAGAGACATAGGGACCCATAGGGAGACATAGGGACACATGGAGACCCATAGGGACCCATAGGGAGACATAGGAACCCATAGGGAGACATAGGGAACCATAGGGACACATAGGGACCCATAGGGACCCATAGGGAGACATAGGGAACCATAGGGAGACATAGGGACACATAGGGAGACATAGGGAACCATAGGGACCCATAGGGACCCATAGGGACCCATAGGGAGACATAGGGAACCATAGGGACACATAGGGAACCATAGGGACACATAGGGAGACATAGGGACACATAGGGAGACATAGGGACACATAGGGAGACATAGGGAACCATAGGGACCCATAGGGACCCATAGGGACCCATAGGGAGACATAGGGACACATGGAGACCCATAGGGACCCATAGGGAGACATAGGAACCCATAGGGAGACATAGGGAACCATAGGGACACATAGGGAACCATAGGGACACATAGGGAGACATAGGGACACATAGGGAGACATAGGGACACATTGGGAGACATAGGGAACCATAGGGACCCATAGGGACCCATAGGGACCCATAGGGAGACATAGGGACACATGGAGACCCATAGGGACCCATAGGGAGACATAGGAACCCATAGGGAGACATAGGGAACCATAGGGACACATAGGGAACCATAGGGACACATAGGGACACATAGGGACACATAGGGAGACATAGGGAACCATAGGGACCCATAGGGACCCATAGGGACACATAGGGAACCATAGGGACACATAGGGAACCATAGGGACACATAGGGAGACATAGGGACACATAGGGACCCATAGATAAACACTGATAGACCCACGGGGACCCATAGGGATCGTAGGGACGCATGGAGACCCATAGGGACACATAGGGAGACACAGGGACGTATCGAGACCCATAGGGACCCATAGGGACACATAGGGATACATAGGGACCACAGAGACCCATAGGGAGACATAGGGACACATAGGGACACATGGGGACACATAGGGACACATAGGGACCCATAGGGAGACATAGGGAGACACAGGGACCCATAGGGACCCATACAGACACATAGGGACACATAGGGATCATAGGGACGTATTGAGACCCATAGGGACCCATAGGGACCCATAGGGACCACAGGGACCCATAGGGAGACATAGGGACCCATAGGGACACATACGGACACATAGGGACACATAGGGACCCATAGGGATCATAGGGACACATGGAGACCCATAGGGACCCATAGGGAGACATAGGAACCCATAGGGAGACATAGGGAACCATAGGGACACATAGGGAACCATAGGGACACATAGGGACACATAGGGACCCATAGGGAGACATAGGGACACATAGGGACACATAGGGACCCATAGGGAGACATAGGGACCCATAGGGACCCATACGGAACCATAGGGACACATAGGGAGACATAGGGACACATAGGGACCCATAGATAAACACTGATAGACCCACGGGGACCCATAGGGATCGCAGGGACGCATGGAGACCCATAGGGACACATAGGGAGACACAGGGACACATAGGGTCCACAGGGATGTATCGAGACCCATAGGGACCCATAGGGACACATAGGGAGACATAGGGACCACAGGGACCCATAAGGAGACATAGGGACACATAGGGATCCATAGGGACACATAGGGACCCATAGGGAGACATAGGGACCCATAGAGACCCAGAGACCCATAGGGAGACA
>NW_024962589.1:0-1673 GCF_019238085.1 Lagopus leucura | reverse complement strand
TCAGCCCCAGCCAGCAAAGCCTTCACAGGTTTCGTGTTGGACGCCGACAGCCCTGGGATCCACGTGGGGCGGAAGGTGGGGCTGCAGCCTGGTCTCCCTCATTACCTCAATGCTTAATTAGCCGCCTGCATATTAATTAACGCGTGGCTCTTAACCCCGCCCCCCAGGCCGTCCTTGGAGGTGGCGCCCCCCATCCTGGCCCTGAATGGCTTTTTGGGGTCCGGCCCTTGGGCCCGAAGCTCCTCCTGGCCTCTGGGGGGAGCCGCTGAGCCCCATAGAGACCCCATAGGGACCCATAGATCCCATGGGGCGCCACCAGGATCCCACAGAGCCCCATAGGGACCCCATGGGGACCCCCAGATCCCCATAGAGACCCCATAGGGCACCTCCAGGATCCCATAGAGCCCCATAGGGACCCCATGGGGACCCCCAGATCCCCATAGAGACCCCATAGGGCACCTCCAGGATCCCATAGAGCCCCATAGGGACCCCATAGGGACCCCCAGATCCCATAGAGACCCCATAGAGACCCCCTAGGGCACTGCTAGGATCCCACAGAGCCCCATAGAGCCCCATAGGGACCCCATAGGGCACTGCTAGGATCCCACAGAGCCCCATAGGGACCCCCAGATCCCCATAGGGACCCCATAGGGTGCCACTAGGATCCCACAGAGCCCCATAGAGACCCCATAGGGCACCACCAGGCTCCTCCAGCACCCCATAGGGACCCCCAGATCCCATAGAGACCCCATAGGGCACCTCCAGGATCCCATAGAGCCCCATAGGGACCCCATAGGGACCCCATAGGGAGCCACTAGGATCCCCTAGAGCCCCATAGGGACCCCATAGGGCACCGCCAGGATCCCCCACAGCCCCATAGAGACCCCATAGGGACCCCTAGATCCCATAGGGACTCCCTAGGGCACCGCAATGCTCCTCCAGCACCCCATAGGGACCCCCAGATCCCATAGAGACCCCATAGAGACCCCCTAGGGCACTGCTAGGATCCCACAGAGCCCCATAGGGACCCTATAGGGCACTGCTAGGATCCCACAGAGCCCCATAGAGACCCATAGGGACCCCATAGGGCAGTGTTAGGATCCCACAGAGCCCCATAGAGACCCCATAGGGCACCACCAGGCTCCTCCAGCACCCCATAGGGACCCCCAGATCCCATAGAAACCCCATAGGGCACCTCCAGGATCCCATAGAGCCCCATAGGGACCCCTAGATCCCATAGGGACCCCCTAGTGCACTGCCAGGCTCCTCCAGCACCCCATAGGGACCCCCAGATCCCATAGAGACCCCATAGAGACCCCCTAGGGCATTGCTAGGATCCCACAGAGCCCCATAGAGACCCCATAGGGACCCTATAGGGCAGTGTTAGGATCCCACAGAGCCCCATAGGGACCCCCAGATCCCATAGGGACTCCCTAGGGCACCGCAATGCTCCTCCAGCACCCCATAGGGACCCCCATGACCCCCAGACCCACAGCGCGGTTCGGCACGGCCTGCATGTCTTTGTGCAGGAGCTGAACATGGGGCAGCGCTGCTCGGACACGAGAGGCATCGTCTTCGAAGACGTGAGGATCCCCAAGGAAAACGTGCTGCTGGCCGAAGGCGCCGGCTTCAAAATCGCCATGGGAGCCTTCGACAAAACGCGGCCGCCCGTC
>NW_024962588.1:0-1454 GCF_019238085.1 Lagopus leucura | reverse complement strand
ACAGATCCATGCCAGGTGGGGCTGGGGCTGCAGCAGCCCTGCCTCTTCCCAGTCTTAGCAGACAGGAAGTCAGTCCAACAAACAGCTCTGCTTAGAGGAAAACCAGAATTTATTTCAGGCACGTAGTCCTGAATTCAGGAAAACCCTGATGTCTCCAGGTGCAGGCAGTACTGGCAAGCATCGACATCAGATGGCTTCATATACCTCGTGACCTGCCTAACAGGGAAGGAACGGTGCCATTATGTGGCTAAACTGAGCCCATCAGGCAGCTGTAAGGGAGTTGAGTCCTCAGAGCCCAAAGCGAGCGGAAGTTTGCTACAACACCTCACGCGTGGTTAAGGTAACTTACTTTCAGCAAGTTTTGCATTAGTAATAATGGAAAAAAAAACACCCAAACAATTATGATAGGTGCTGCAAAAGAAACTCCTCCTCATCTTTTGGATGGAAAGCCAAAGACTGTGTGGAATTTCCCCTGTAAAGCTGCGGGGCCTTCTTCCACTTCAATGTCTCTGCTGTCTGACACAACGAGAGAGCTGCTGTGGCCTGGTGTCCGTGCCTGTGCCTCCTCCAGGGTAGCAGCTTTGTGGCAGGAGAAGAAACCCACAGGAACTCGGGCCACAATTAAGAACTGCGTCTTGTAAAGGAAAAGCACAAATATTGTCATGATAGTGACAGTTTTCTTCTGACGAGGTCTGGGTTTGCTCTCAGCATCCAGCAACAGGAAACGCTGCACACGACTGCAGCGGCTACAACCCAGCGTGCAGGTGGACACAGAGAACTGAATCTGGCTGTGTCTTGCTCTTGGCCTGCTTACAGCCTGTGCTTGTTTTTGGAGACAAACTTTTAAACTTCTACCACAGTAGCTCACAGTGCCAGCTGCTAGGACCAGGTGCACTCATGGTCTTAGTAGCTACTCAAGGAAAGCTGCAGGTTCCAGGGCTGGGCACAAACACCTTGCAGTTATTTCCTCACTATTTCCACACTAAGCTGTGGCTCATCCTAAAGCCACAACTCTGCCGTGCAGGCAGAGAACTGGGCAACAGCTGCAGGGCCCGTGCAGTCTTTGCCATGCAGCTGGACAGCCCTGCTGATTAACCTATAGAGCCTGAGCAGAAGAAACAACCGGGAAAGCAGCTGTCAGAATATCTCACATTAAGAGCAAGACTTCTGTTTCTCAGCATCAATGCTAATGAACACCAAGAGCTTTCTTTAGATCTGCTGATTGCCATTTGTCTTCTAAGATGCTCGTAAGGATCAACAGATCACGCACTGTGTCCTACTGCAAGACAGCTCAAGTGGGAAAGCACACAGAAGCACTGAAGAAAGTGATTTTAGAAAGAAAAGGGAGAGTAGGGGGACAGATTTAAGTTACTCTGTGCAGCTTGTCAGTGTGAGGGCCTAACAGCAGAAGCCAAACTTTCAGCTGTATGTTCTCGTAGAGCATCCCTGGCTTC
>NW_024962587.1:3285-5849 GCF_019238085.1 Lagopus leucura | reverse complement strand
ATGGCCCTAAATGGCCCTAAATGGCCCCAATGGCCCCCAATGGCCCCCAATGGCCCCCAATGGCCCCCAATGGCCCTAAATGGCCCTAAATGGCCCTCAATGGCCCCCAATGGCCCTAAATGGCCCCCAATGGCCCCCAATGGCCCTAAATGGCTCCAAATGGCTCCAAATGGCCCTCAATGGCCCCCAATGGCCCTAAATGGTTCCAAATGGCCCTAAATGGCCCTCAATGGCCCCCAATGGCCCCCAATGGCCCCCAATGGCCCTAAATGGCTCCAAATAGCCCTAAATGGCCCCCAATGGCCCCCAATGGCCCTCAATGGCCCTAAATGGCCCTCAATGGCCCTCAATGGCCCCCAATGGCCCTCAATGGCCCTAAATGGCCCCCAATGGCCCTAAATGGCCCCCAATGGCCCCCAATGGCCCCCAATGGCCCCCAATGGCCCTAAATGGCCCTAAATGGCCCCAATGGCCCCCAATGGCCCCCAATGGCCCTAAATGGCCCCAATGGCCCTAAATGGCCCTAAATGGCCCCAATGGCCCTCAATGGCCCTCAATGGCCCCCAATGGCCCTCAATGGCCCTCAATGGCCCCCAATGGCCCTAAATGGCCCTCAATGGCCCCCAATGGCCCTAAATGGCTCCAAATGGCTCCAAATGCCCCTCAATGTCCCCCAATGGCCCCCAATGGCCCTAAATGGCTCCAAATGGCTCCAAATGGCCCTAAATGGCCCCCAATGGCCCCCAATGGCCCTAAATGGCCCTAAATGGCCCTCAATGGCCCTAAATGGCCCCCAATGGCCCTCAATGGCCCTCAATGGCCAGCAATGGCCCTCAATGGCCCCCAATGGCCCCCAATGACTTTAAATGGCCCTAAATGGCCCTCAATGGACCCCAATGGCCCCAAATGGCCCCCAATGGCCCCCAATGGCCCTAAATAGCCCTCAATGGCCCTCAATGGCCCCCAATGGCCCTAAATGGCCCCCAATGGCCCCCAATGGCCCTCAATGGCCCTAAATGGCCCTAAATGGCCCTCAATGGCCCTCAATGGCCCCCAATGGCCCTCAATGGCCCCCAATGGCCCCCAATGGCCCTAAATGGCCCCCAATGACCCCAATGGCCCTAAATGGCCCCCAATGACCCTAAATGGCCCTAAATGGCCCCCAATGGCCCCCAATGGCCCTAAATGGCCCCCAATGGCCCTCAATGGCCCTCAATGGCCCCCAATGGCCCTAAATGGCCCCCAATGACCCTAAATGGCCCCCAATGGCCCTAAATGGCCCTAAATGGCCCCCAATGGCCCCCAATGGCCCTAAATGGCCCCAATGGCCCTAAATGGACCCCCAATGGCCCTAAATGGCCCCCAATGGCCCCCAATGGCCCTAAATGGCCCCCAAAGGCTTTAAATGGCCCTCAATGGCCCTAAATGGCCCCAATGGCCCTAAATGGCCCCCAATGGCCCTAAATGGCCCCAATGGCCCTAAATGGACTCCCAATGGCCCCCAATGGCCCTAAATGACCCTAAATGGCTCTAAATGGCCCTAAATGGCCCTCAATGGCCCCCAATGGCCCTAAATGGCTCCTGATGGCCCTAAATGGCCCTAAATGGCCCCAATGGCCCCCAATGGCCCCAAATGGCCCTAAATGGCCCTAAATGGCCCTAAATGGCCCCAATGGCCCCCAATGGCTCCAAATGGCCCTAAATGGCCCTCAATGGCCCTCAATGGCCCCCAATGGCCCTAAATGGCCCCAATGGCCCTAAATGGACCCCCAATGGCCCTAAATGGCCCTAAATGGCCCCAATGGCCCCCAATGGCCCCCAATGGCCCTAAATGGCCCCCAAAGGCCCTAAATGGCCCTAAATGGCCCTAAATGGCCCCCAATGGCCCTAAATGGCCCCCAATGGCCCTAAATGGCCCTAAATGGCCCCCAATGGCCCCCAATGGCCCTTAATGGCCCCCAATGGCCCTAAATGGCCCTCAATGGCCCCCAATGGCCCTAAATGGCCCTAAATGGCACTCAATGGCCCTAAATGGCCCTCAATGGCCCTCAATGGCCCTCAATGGCCCCCAATGGCCCTAAATGGCCCTAAATGGCCCTCAATGGCCCTCAATGGCCCCCAATGGCCCTAAATGGCCCCCAATGGCCCCCAAGGGCCCCAATGACCCTAAATGGCCCTAAATGGCCCCCAATGGCCCTAAATGGCCCTAAATGGCCCTAAATGGCCCTCAATGGCCCCCAATGGCCCCCAATGGCCCCCAATGGCCCCCAATGGCCCTAAATGGCCCCAATGGCCCCCAATGGCCCTAAATGGCCCTAAATGGCCCTCAATGGCCCTCAATGGCCCCCAATGGCCCTAAATGGCCCTAAATGGCCCTAAATGGCCCTCAATGGCCCCCAATGGCCCCCAATGGCCCTTAATGGCTCCAAAGGGCTTTCAATGGCCCTCAATGGCCCTCAATGGCCCTAAATGGCCCTCAATGGCCCCCAATGGCCCTAAATGGCCCTCAATGGCCCCCAATGGCCCTAAATGGCCCTCAATGGCCCTCAATGGCCCCCAATGGC
>NW_024962587.1:0-3185 GCF_019238085.1 Lagopus leucura | reverse complement strand
AATGGCCCCCAATGGCCCTAAATGGCCCCAATGGCCCCCAATGGCCCTAAATGGCCCTAAATGGCCCTCAATGGCCCTCAATGGCCCCCAATGGCCCTAAATGGCCCTAAATGGCCCTCAATGGCCCCCAATGGCCCCCAATGGCCCTTAATGGCTCCAAAGGGCTTTCAATGGCCCTCAATGGCCCTCAATGGCCCTAAATGGCCCTCAATGGCCCCCAATGGCCCTAAATGGCCCTCAATGGCCCCCAATGGCCCTAAATGGCCCTCAATGGCCCTCAATGGCCCCCAATGGCCCCCAATGGCCCTAAATGGCCCCCAATGGCCCTAAATGGCTCCAAATGGCCCTAAATGGCCCTCAATGACCCTCAATGGCCCTAAATGGCCCCCAATGGCCCCCAATGGCCCTAAATGGCCCTAAATGGCCCTAAATGGCCCTCAATGGCCCTAAATGGCCCTAAATGGCCCTAAATGGCCCTAAATGGCCCTAAATGGCTCCGAATGGCCCTAAATGGCCTCCAATGGCCCTAAATGGCTCCGAATGGCCCTAAATGGCCCTAAATGGCCCCCAATAACCCTAAATGGCTCCAAATGGCCCTAAATGGCCCCCAATGGCCCTAAATGGCCCTAAATGGCCCTAAATGGCCCCCAATGGCCCCCAATGGCCCCCAATGGCCCTAAATGGCCCTCAATGGCCCTCAATGGCCCTCAATGGCTCTAAATGGCCCTAAATGGCCCCCAAATGGCCCCAAATGGACCCCAAATGGCTCCTGATGACCCTAAATGATCCCAGACACCCCCAGTGGCCCTAAATCGGCCCCAAATAGCCAAAGGTGGGCCCCAATGGCCCTCATTGTCCCATGTGGCCCCTAATGGTCCCCAGTGACCCTAAATGGCCCCAAATAGACCCCAAATGGCTCCCAGTGACCCCTAGTGGCCTTCAGTAGACCCCAAATAGCCCCAGATGGCCCTAAATGGCCCTAAATGGCTCTCAATGATCCCACATGGCCCCAAGTGGTCCCCAGTGACTCCAAATGGCCCTTAATGACCCCCAATGGCTCCCAATGACCCCAAATGGCCCTTAATGGTCCCCAATGGCCCTAAATGGCCCTCAATAAACCTCAAATAGTCCCAAATGGCCCTAAATGGCCCCCAAATGGCCCTAAATGGTCCTACATGGCCCCAAGTTGTCTCCAGTGGCCCCCAATGGCCCCCAAATGGCCCCCAAATGGCTCCTGGTGACCCTAAATGATCCCAGACACCCCCAGTGGCCCTCAATAGACCCCAAATAGCCCCAGGTGGCCCCAGATGGCCCTCAATGATCCCATATGGCCCCAAGTGGTCCCCAGTGACCCTAAATGGCCCCAAATGGACCCCCAATGGCTCCCAGTGACCCCTAGTGGCCTTCAGTAGACCCCAAATAACCCCAGATGACCCTAAATGGCCCTAAATGGCCCTAAATGGCTCTCAATGATCCCACATGGCCCCAAGTGGTCCCCAGTGACCCCCAATGGCCCTAAATGGACCCCAGTGGCCCCTTATGGTCCCCAATGGCCCTCAATGGCCTACAATAGACCCCAAATAGCCCCAGATGACCCTAAATGGCCCTAAATAGACCCCAAATGGCCCCAGATGGCCCCAATAGACACCAAGTGGCCCCCAATGGACCCCAGTAGACCCCAAGTGGCCCTAAATGGCCCCCAAATGGCCCCAAATGGACCCCAAATGGCTCCTGATGACCCTAAATGATCCCAGACACCCCCAGTGGCCCTAAATCGACCCCAAATAGCCAAAGGTGGGCCCCAATGGCCCTCAATGGTCCCAAATGGCCCCTAATGGTCCCCAATGGCCCTCAATGACCCCAAATAGCCCCAGATGGCCCTAAATGGCCCTAAATGGTTCTACATGGCCCCAAGTGGTCCCCAGTGGCCCCCAGTGGCCCCCAAATTGACCCCAAATGGCTCCTGATGACCTAAAATGATCCCCGACAGCCCCAGTGGCCCTCAATAGACCCCAAATAGCCATTGGTGGCCCCCAATGGCCCTAAAAGTGGTCTCCAGTGGCCCTAAATGGCCCCAAATAGACCCCAAATGGCTCCCAGTGACCCCTAGTGGCCTTCAGTAGACCCCAAATAGCCCCAGATGGCCCTAAATGGCCCTCAATGATCCCACATGGCCCCAAGTGGTCCCCAGTGACCCCCAATGGCCCTAAATGGACCCCAATGGTTCCCAGTGGCCCCAATAGACCCGAAATGGCCCCCAATGTCCCCAATGGGCCCCAAATGTGCCCCTAATGGCCCCAATAGACACCAAGTGACCCCCAATGGCCCCCAAATGGACCCCAAATGGCTCCTGACGACCCTAAATGGTCCAGGACAGCCCCAATGGCCCTCCATAGACCCCAAATAGCCAAAGGTGGCCCCCAATGGCCCTCAATGATCCCACATGGCCCTAATTGGTCCCCAATGGCCCTAAATGGACCCCAAATGGCTCCCAGTGACCCCTAATGGCCCCCAATGGCCCTCAATAGACCCCAAATAGCCCCAGATGACCCTAAATGGCCCCCAAATGGCCCTAAGTGATCCCACATGGCCCCAAGTGGTCCCCAATGGCCCCCACTGGACCCCGATGGCTCCCAATGACCCCAAATGGCCCCTAACGGTCCCCAACGGCCCTAAACGGCCACTAATGGCCCCCAAAGGCCCTCCATTGACCCCAAATAGCCCCAGATGACCCCAAATGGCCCTAAATGATCCCACATGGCCCCAAGTTGTTCCCAGTGGCCCCAAATGGCCCTCAATAGACCCCAAATAGACCCAAATGGCCCTAAATGATCCCGCATGGCCCCAAGTGGTCCCCAGTGCCTCCCAATGGCCACAATGGCCCTAAATGGCCCCCAATGGACCCCAATGGATCCCAATGACCCCAAATGGCCCCTAATGGCCCCCAGTGGCCCTCAATAGACCCCAAATGGCCCCAAATTGACCCCAAATGGCTCCAAACGGCCCCCAGTGGCCCCCAATGGTCCCAAATGGCTCCGGATGACCCTAAATAGCTGCCAGGGGTCCCCAATGGCCTCAAGCCGTTCCTTTCCTCTGTCCCCTCCCACCCCATCGTGTCCCTCCTGTCCCCAACTGTCCTCTCCCACCCCATAATGTCCCCTCCCACCCCACCCCAGGGGCCCCAC
>NW_024962586.1:0-1251 GCF_019238085.1 Lagopus leucura | reverse complement strand
CCGCCAATGGGGGGCACGAGGAGCCATGGGGGGCTGGGGGGGGAAAGGGGTCGGGGGGGGGATCCCATAGAGACCCCATAGGGACCCCAATGGGACCCCATAGAGAAACCCCATAGAGACCCCCACCCCATAAGGACCCCCACCCCATAGGGACCCCAGTGGGACCCCATAGAGAGACCCCATAGAGACCCCCACCCCATAAGGACCCCAATGGGACCCCATAGAGAGACCCCACCCCATAGGGACCCCAATGGGACCCCATAGAGACCCCAATGGGACCCCATAGCGACCCCCACCCCATAGGGACCCCAGCCCATAGGGACCCCATAGGGACCCCCACCCCAATGGGATCCGGCCCCATTGGGACCCCCCACCCCATAGGAACCCAATGGACTCACTTCCACCCCAGCGACCCCGGACCCCGAAGGACCCCCACCCCCATAAGGACCCCAATGGACCCCCGGCCCCATGAGGGCCCCATAAGGATCCCAGTGGACCCCCATAAGGACCCCCAAAACCCCACAAAGACCCCCGACCCCATAAAGACCCCCGACCCCATTACCAGGGCTGATGCAGAGGATGATGAGGGCGAGGACCCCCCCGGGCCCCACAGCACCCATGGTTATGGGGTGGGAGGTTGTGGGGTGGGAGGAAGGTTATGGGGTGGTTATGGGGCTGATGGGTGGTTATAGGGTGGAAGGTTATAGGGCCGATGGGTTATGGGGAGGTTATGGGGCGGAAGGCAGGCTATGGGGTGGCTATGGGGTGGCTATAGGGTGCAAGGCAGGTTATGGGGTGGCTGTAGGGTGGCTATGGGGTGGAAGGCAGGCTATGGGGTGGCTATGGGGTGGCTATGCAGTGGCTATGGGGCGGAAGGTTATGGGGTGGCTGTAGGGTGGAAGGCAGGCTGTGGGGTGGCTATGGGGTGGAAGGCAGGTTATGGGGTGGCTATGGGGTGGCTATGGGGTGGCTATGGGGTGGAAGGCAGGTTATGGGGTGGCTATGGGGCAGCTATGGGGTGGCTATAGGGTGGCTATGGGGTGGCTATAGGGTGGAAGGCAGGCTATAGGGTGGCTATAGGGTGTCTATGGGGCGGAAGGCTGTGGGGCCGCCCCTCCCCGCCCCCCCCGGCGCCCCACACGTCCGGGCGCAGCCGAGCTTCACTTCCTTCCCTTCTTTTAGGGCCGCAGGTGGGGGGCGGCCCCTCCCCCCAAAACCCCAAAGGGACCCCAAGGGGGGGGGGGGGGGGGG
>NW_024962585.1:0-6723 GCF_019238085.1 Lagopus leucura | reverse complement strand
CCCCCCCCCCCCCCCCCCCCAGGGATGGCCCTGTTGTGCACTGACCTTCATGTTGGCCCCATATCACTGCTGTGTGTGTGGAGGGGGTGTAGAGGACATGGGGGGGGTTGTTGTGGGGGGGCTGCAATGCAATTTATGATCCCTCTGATAAGATCTGATAAAATTTCCTGGGCTCTCTGGAAATTACATTTCCATAACTGTGAGCGGCGGCGCTGCCTGCCTTTATGGCGGCGTTTATTGCAATAATAAACTGCAATGGGGAGCTGGGGGGGGTGGGGGGTGAAAGGGGCTGCGGGTGGGATTGGGACCCCCTGCATTGGGTTGTGAAGGAGGTGATGACCCCTCTTTATGCTCTGCCTCCCCCCCCCCCAATACATCTCTCCATAGCGGTGGGGAAACTGAGGCACAGCCATAATGGGGGGCACTGGGAGGTGGGGGGAGCACTTGGCCTCAGACCCCCTCCCAGATGAACTCTGTGCCCGTTGGCCAGCACTGGGGCTGGGGGGGGGGGGGGGAGGGTCCATGGCATATTCACCACACACCCACGGGTGCCCACAGCCCCCCTCCCCGCCCCCCCTGCTCTGTTATCTCTCTGCTTCTCCTGTCCCTTTTCCCGGAGCCCAATGAGTCACACAGCCCCTCTCCTTCCTCTCCTCCCCTCTATTGTACGTTTCCCTTCGCTCTCAGCCACACTTTTCCTTCTCCCATCTTTTCTTTGGGGGGGGGGGGGGGAAGGGGCACATCTCTCCCTGTGTCCCCCTACCCAAATCACAGCAAAGCCTGCAAAAATGGGAAAGCCAGAAAGAAATATGTGGGGAAAGAGGAGCAGGAGGGAAAAAAATAATAATATATACTAAAAAAAAAGAGGAAAAAAAAAAGAGTCCTTTTGGGCGATGAAATATTTATCAGTGTGTGTGCAGGGAGTGCTAACAGCGGGCTGGGGGGGACAGAGCTGAGGCCCCCCTCCACCACAAAGGTGGGGTGGTTGGGTGTGAGATGAGGTCCTTTGGGTCGCAGAGTGAGGCTGGAAGCAGAGCTGCTGCCATTTGGGGGGGCTGAAAGGGGGGAAAATTGGAGGGGGGGGGGGGTGAGTCAGTATCGTCATCAGCCTCTCCGTGCAACCGGCAACGCATGCACATGTGCATGGCTGAGCTGCAGCCGGCAGCACAGCAGCAAGCAGCGAGGAGCAGCGCTGCCTCACAGGGCACGGTGGTGCTCCGTGCTCACTTTGCACGGGGGTTTTGCACACCAGCAGCGTTTGTTGCACTCATTCAACCCCCTCCCACAGGTGCATGCAGCTGCAGGGAGCCGCCTGGCTGCACACCTGTTGCAGCTGCACACACAGAGCCGTGCACGTTGCATGCCGCAAGTTGCACACCTTGCACTCTGCCTTGGACGCGTTGCGTGTTGTGCATCGTTGTGCATCGTGCACGTCATGGTGCATTGCACGTTGCTGTGCCGCATCACCCCGCCGCTGCTGCATTAGCACCCGAGCTGCGCCCACGAGATAAATGGGAGCTGTCAGCTGCACCTTGTTTGCTGCTAACCTTTGGAAATGCCACACCGCCCCAGGCTGCACCCGCAGGGATTGTCTCTCAACACCTCCAATTAATCTCCCAGCGCTAACGAAGGCAGTGGGGTGACAGGAGCCCCCCCAGTCCCCCGTGATCGCAGCGCTGCTGTGGGGTGGGCTGTGCTATGGGGAAGTTTGGGGGTGCTCCTCTCCCCATGGATCCTGCAGCCCTCAGCACCAAGGTGACCGCGGCTCTCCGGGGAGCAGCACTCGGCCTCGCTGCTAAATGGGATGTGAGCAGCCATCAGGGCTGCTGCTGCGAAACGAAATTGGTGTCGGCACCCAGAGGGCTCCCGGTCCCTCTGCTGTCACCCCCAGAATCTCCCCCCCGACCCCCCATATCTCTGTTTGTGCTCTGCACACGTGTGCGGCCCTGCAGTGCACGTGGAGCTGCAGGCAGCGGCGCAGTGCTGCCCTGGGTATGGACACACATGAATGTGCAACGGTGACAGCTGACCCAGAGCCATGTGAGGCACCCTGCGCACACCCACAGGCTCTCTCCCCTCTGCATGCACTCTGTTGCACACGCGTGTGCTTGTGATGCACCCCAGCCCCCGTAGAACAGCAGCATTAGCATTGCATGTGGGGTGCTGCAGGAGCTGCCCTGCATGCTGGCGGGTGCAAGGGGGGTGACGTTGGTTGGCTGCTGCTGGGGGATTTGTTCACTGCGCCCCTTCCCTGTCACCACCCCAAACCTGAAGGCTCTCAGCCTTGCCCCTCCTGGGGGGTTTGGGGCTGTGGGAGGGGGGGGGAACGTGCTGTTCTCACACTGTGATCGATCGGCCCGGTGCGTTGGATGGCACAGTGCTGCTCTGCAATTCCCTTTCATCGCCCTCCTCCCCCAACATCACGAGGGAATAAAGGGTTGGGGGGAGCTGCTGGCCTGATCCCCCCTCCCCCTAAGACAGTTGGAGGGGCTGTGGGGTGATCTGAGGGCCCAGCATTCGTGCAACCCAACCACATCCCCATCCCCAGCGCATCTCCATCACACCCCACCCCAACCCTGACCCCATTAACCCCCCACCCCTGGCCCCACTGCCCCCCATCCCTGACCCCATTACCCCCCACTGCTGACTCCACTCCCCTCATCCCTGACCCTATCGCATCACATTGTCCCCCATCACCACCACTAGGAACCCAACATGGGGGGGCTGGAGAGGATTGGAAGTGGAAACTGATGAAGGAAAGAGGGCCTGGGGGGGATCCTTTCCATGTCCCTCTCTGCTGCTCAGGGCCATCTATCCCCACCGCGAGGCTCTGCCCCCATCCCCCCCAACCCCCTGTGCTCATTTTGCAATGATTCTGTCACCATCCCCACAGTGGGACACAGTGGCTCCCACTGCTGATGCATATAAATAGGGCTGGATGATGGAACGCAGCCCGAGGGGGGGGGGACACGGCCCCCCCTGGAATGGCTGTGTGTGGTTTGGGGGCCGCCCTCCCCCTCTCCCCTATTCTCTCTCCATCTCCCTGCCCGTTCCCCCCTCCTCCCCTCCTGGTGGTGAAGGCATCCAGCTTTGAAGCTGCGCTGAAATATAGATAAGGGCAAAGGAAGCAGCGGAGCTCAGAGAGATGGGAGCGGGTGCGGGGGGACAGCGGGGCTGAGGAGGGTCTGTGGGGCTGCAAGGGGCTGCACGGTGTGGGGCTGAGCCTTGCAGCCCCCACAGAGCGCCCGCCAGGCTCAGACCCCACAGACTCATCACCTGCACTGGCACTGAGCGGGGCCGTGTGCCCCTGTCACAGGGTCGGATGGGGATGCTGCTCAGGGTGTGCTGTGCCGTGCTGTGCTGTGCCATGGCCGTGTTGTGCTGTGCTGTGCCATGGCCATGTTGTGCCATGCTGTGCCGTGCCATGTTGTGCCATGCTGTGCCATGGCCATGTTGTGCCATGCTGTGCCATGCCATGTTGTGCCATGCTGTGCCATGGCCATGTTGTGCCATGCTGTGCCATGCCATGTTGTGCCATGCTGTGCCATGGCCGTGTTGTGCCGTGCTGTGCCATGCCATGTTGTGCCATGCGGTGCCATGCGGTGCCATGCCATGTTGTGCCATGCTGTGCCATGGCCGTGTTGTGCCATGCCATGCTGTGCCATGGCTGTGTTCTGCCGTGCTGTGCCATGGCCGTGTTGTGCCGTGCTGTGCCACGTTGTGCTGTGCAGTGGCTGTGCTGCTCCATGCTGCGCTGTGCCGTGCCGTGCTGCGCTGTGCTGTTCTCAGCTCTCCATGCTGTGCCATGCTGTGCTTCAGCTGTGCCATGCCGTGCTGCGCTGTACCGTGCCACGGCTGTGCCTTGCCTTGCCATGCCGTGCCGTGCCGTCTGCATCACTCTGCATAGCACAGATGTCTCCCAGCACAGTTCAGCTCCACGGGTTCGGGGGGGTCGTTGTGCAATGCCTCCCCGATCCTGGAGCTCTGCCCCCCCCAGTGCACCCTCCTTCACTGTCTGCCTTTGGCAGCGCCCGGCGCTTCTCTGACCCCGGGAACCCACCCAGCTGCTGCCTCCCCCCCTCTCCCATCCCACCCCCCCGGGATGCTGCTCGGGGTCGCCCCTCCCCGCCCCCCCCGGCACCTGCAGCGCGCAGTGACAGTGATTGACGAGACCGAGCGGCCCCGCGCGCAACGGGAGCAGCTGGCGGGCAGCGGGGCACGCAGCACTGAGCCGGGGGGGTCAGGGGGCTCAGCCCAGGGGAGGGTGGGGATTGGGGAGGGGTTTTTGTGTGTGTGGTGTGTGTGTGGGGGATGACAGATGCCACGCGGCGTTCTGTTCGTCCCAGCGCAATTTATTAGAGAGGAGCAGCACCCCCAACCTGCACAGCGCCCGGCTCTGTGCTGCAGGAGCGGGGGGGAAGAGTTCGGTGCTGGGGCTGATGAAGGAGCTTCCCCCCCCTGCCCCCCCAACATTCTCCCCATCATTTCTGCATTCCTTCTGCCCACAGAACGCCCGAAGTGCCCCCCGGTCCCCTCCGCTGGCAGAGCGAGGAGCGCCTCATTGTTCCGTACACGCCCCCACCCGCTCCCCGCACACCAATTCCCTCTCCCGCCCCCCCCCTCCTCCCTCCCCGCAGCCCGGTCTGCCCGCTGCAATTATCCGGGGGGGCGTAGCGGCTCCACAGCCTCCCGGCGGGGGTCTCTCTGTAATTCGGCTGCGGATCAGAGGCGCTGCGTAATGCAATGAGGCGCTCCTGGCGGGCGGCTCTGCTGTTCCCCCGCCGCCACCCAAACCTTGAGCTGCTGCCCCCCCCCCCTCCCCGTTCTGAAGGAGCTCAGCTAGTGGGGAATAATGAATTGTTGGGCTGTGGGGCAGCGGTGGTGCCAGGGAAGGGCCCTGCTCTCTATTGGGGGCGTTTGGGAGCACCGAGCCGGGCTTGGGAGAGGGTGGGGGGAGCATGGGGGGGGGGGGGGGGGGGGGGTGGGAAGGACGTGAGGTGCAGGATGGGTGGCCAGTGTGGAGGGGAGGGCAGGGGATGGGATGGGATGGGATGGGATGGGATAGGATGGGATGGGATGGGATGGGATGGGATGATTGCACGGTGTGGGAGGTATGCTGTAGGAGTGGAGGGTGCAGGAGGGATGCAAGGTGCAGGAGTGCATGGTGCAGGAGGGGTGCACAGTGCATAGTGCAGCTGTGTGGGGCACCGCCGATGAGCTGCAGCCCCCCACACCTCTGCTCTCTCCCTGCAGCCTCTCTGTGCTCATAGCCACCTGGCCAAGACGTTGGGCTACCTGGAGTTGGGACCAGGGGGGCTCCTCAAGCACAGCCCCTATGGTGCCCTGAAGCCCCCCCCGGTGCTGCTGCCCGCAGAGCCCCCCCGCAGCCCCTGGGATTGGCAGCAAAATGGGACGGGCAGCGACCCGCCCAGCATTGCCCGCCGCAAACCCCCCCTGAAATCCTCCCGTTCCAAAAAGATCTTTGGCTGGGGCGACTTCTACGTCAGCATCCAAACCCTCAAATTCAGCCTTCTGTTGACGGGTAAAATCGTGGACCACGTCAATGGTACCTTCAGCGTCTACTTTCGTCACAACTCCTCCAGTCTCGGCAACGTGTCGGTCAGCATCGTTCCCCCCAGCAGGGCGGTGGGTTTCGAAGTGCAGCTGCCGGCCCAGCTCCCTCCTCCGCCTTTGCGCCCGGCTCCGGCCCAGCAAAGCACCCTTCCTGAGGGGAGATCCAAAGCTCTCAACTGCCACGTGGAATATGAGAAAACGGACCGCGCGAGGCGGAACCGTCCCTGCCTGTATGACCCCAGCAAGGTCTGCTTCACTGAGCACACGCAGAGCCGCGCCGCGTGGCTGTGTGCCAAGCCCTTCAAGGTCATCTGCATCTTCGTCTCCTTCCTCAGCATCGACTACAAGCTGGTGCAGAAGGTCTGCCCCGACTACAACTTCCAGCACGAGCATCCCTACTTTGGCTGAAATGGGGAGCGGGGAGGGGGGGGGACGTCCACGTGGTGCTCTGTGCAGTGTGGGGGTCAGGGTCTCCATGGGCTCTGTGCATTGTGGAAGGGTCCTCATGGGGCTCTGTGCCATGGCGGGGTTCCCATGGGGCTCAGTGCAATGCAGGGGGGTCCTCATGGGGGTGAATGCCAAGGAGGGGGGTCTCCATGGGGTTCTGTGCAACGCTGGGGGTCCCCACTGGGCTCAGTGCATTGCGGAAGGGTCCTCATTAGGCTCTCTGCAATGTGGGGGTCAGGATCCTCATGGGGGCTCTGTGCCGTGCTGGGGTGGAGGTCCCCATGGGGCTCAGTGCAATGCGGGGGGGTCCTCATGGGGTTTTGTGCCACATGAGGTTCTCATTGGGGCTCTGTGCCATGGGGGGTCAGGGTCCTAGTGAAGCCCAGTGCAAAGTAAGGTGGTCGTAATGGGGCTCAGTGCTGGGGAGGTCCTCATGGGGCTCAGTGCCATGGTAGGGTGGTCCTCATGCTGCCCTGAGGGGCTTCACCCCACGCACAGAGACCCCCCCAGTGCTGTGAGCCCCCTGCCCACCTCGCAGCCCCTTCCCCCCCATCGTGTCAGAGCCGGGGCTGACTGGGTGGGGGGGCACTGAACAGGGGATGCTCCCATGTTACTATGATGATGATGATGATGATGATGATGATGATAATTATTATTTTTAATAAAGAAAATGAAAACGGAAGAAAGAAAGAAAGAAAGAAA
>NW_024962584.1:0-14588 GCF_019238085.1 Lagopus leucura | reverse complement strand
CGAGGGTGCACTCAACCCCACTGTAATTGTCAGTGTCACTGATGAAGGGGGGGGACATCACTTGTCACCGCTTGTCCATCTAGACCCCGAGCCATTGGCCATCACTGACCACTCAATCCTTGTTGGAAATATCCAAGTAATTTTGTCTGGACAGTATCTCTGATAAAAGCAGAATTTATTCGCGATTGCAATGGCGGGCATCCCACAAGCAGGAGCGCACCTATGGATACATCATGACAGCCTTTAGACCCGGTTTTCTCCCCCTTGCCTCCCCCCCCCCTCTGTTTCCCCACTGGCTGGGTACTCCAGGTTCACAATCTTATCAGAAGGTTTACATTTGCTATTTACTTAATTTATTTGTTATCTGGTGCCAGTCAGTAGCCATCCTGTTGTTTCCAAGATGTCTCCGTGCTCTCCTTGTATTGATACAGTGATTTTCTTTAAAGTCTTCGTTGAACAAAGAGTACTGGGGGATGATGCCAGGCCTTCCGGTGTCTCTTCAGGTGCTTCCTTGGGCATGTGGAGTTCCCTCCACGTGGAGAACCATGACTAGTTCTCTGGTTTGCTCTCGTGCAGGATATTCTAGCAGTGTGTATGACAAAATATGCATCTATACACCTATATACAGAGTGTGCGTTCCCGGGAAGGTTCGTCTAGAGGATAAGTGATGTAAACTTACCAGAGATCTTCCACAAGTTAAGTAGAAGGACTCCCAAAAAGAACTATGATAGCAGAGATCATGAAAAAAAAATAAAAAAATAAAAAAATTATCCAATTCTAATGCAGAAACAACATTTGATTCCCACAGAGGGAAGTGCCAAACACTCCTCGGATGCTTTCATCATTGCTGTAATTCTGCACAAGACACCTTTCGATACCACGGTGATGAAAAGCTATGCTAAAGCTTAAGGCAGCAATGTGACAGAGGCGCTGTGAAAGGGGAGTGCATCAGAGAGGGTGTGTTTGTGTAGTGCCTGGGGCCATATTCAGCCTGGACTTTCAGCGAGACAGTTCAGGTGCCCAAAGGTGGGCAGCCTCGTGGCAATCCTCGGGCAGTGGGCGGCGCAAACACTGTGGCGCAGGTGACGGCACAAAAGGGCCTTTGTGACGCCCATTGAACGCCTGGGGCTACCCAGGCACGGCACGGCAGCCCCTCAGTGTCCAGGAGGATAGCGACGGGACTGCACGGGAGCAACGGGGCTCGCGGAGGAGCCCCCAGTTCTACCGATAGCGTTCCCCTAGAGTCCCGGCTCTTGCGTTCCCCGGGGACAGAGATGGATGGCCGAGAGTCGTTCGAGGAGACCTGCGGTCTCCAGACCGGTGAGTACGCGGGCGGCACCGGGCCCGGCCAGCCGCAGCCCCGGCTCCGGGCTCCGCGGCGGGCTGCGGTCGGGGCTCGAGGGGGCCGTGTGCCACCCGCTACACGTGGAGCCCGCCCGGCGAGCGAGGCTTTGAGTCGGGCTGGGCGGGACCGCTGCCAGGGAGCGCACCCTGCTCGACGCCGGGAGCCTCGTTCCTCGCTCCGCCAGGGGAAGAGCGGGCACCGGCGCCGGAGCCGACGCGTGGCTCCCCGTCTGCGGGGCGGCGGCAACGGAGCCGGAGAGCGCGCGGCTTTTCCCTGCGCCTCCCGCCCTCGCCCCCAGCTCTCCACGCTCCTTCTTTAACAGATGACGCTGCCGCTGCCTTCGGCGTCGAGCAGCTGGATGACAAGGAGAAGGAGGACTGCAAGTTCTTCTGGTCCTTCCTCGCCGGCCGGGAAAAGGTAACGATGTCCGACTTCGTCGGCGCGAGGCTCTGCCCGCCGCTCCTAGCCGGGTGCCGCCGTGCTTGCTGCCCGCACCCAGGCTCTCGGAGCGCGGCTGGCCGCGCAGAGCTGCTGCCCTCCCAGCCCTCCGCAACACCGCTGCAGCCCCTCCGCGCAGCGGCCCCGCTGCCCGCGCCCTCTCACTCTTCCCGTTCGTCTCCTCGACTGTCAGGAGCTGGACGCGAGGACGAGCTTCCTGGCCTCCCTCCGTACCGTCTGCAGACTGCGGCTGGAGGGGAGGTACCTGGCCGACGGCAAGCTGGACGCGCAGCACGAGGTGAGGGGCACCCGGCGAGGCTGAAGGAAGGGGCCGAGCTGGCCGTACGCCGGCCCGGCGGTGCAAACGGGGACGAGTGGGACAGGTCTCTTTGGGCGCAGAGCTGCCTGCCGGCCATGGGGCTCCTGCCTCGGGTGCCGGTGTCGGCGCGGGGACAGCGGTGCTGTGCACCCTCGTGCTGGCTGCCGGCAGCGCCCGAGTCCTAGCTCAGCTGCGCCGTCCGTTTCTCTCCAGGTGCTACTGCGAAAGAAGTTCCCCCGCTACTGGCACCCGCTGATGTGCCTGGGCAGGCACGCTGTGCTTGCCATCACTGCAAGGAGGCAAGTGCCCCAGAGGGCCTGTGCAAGGGCCTCTCCACAGCAAGGGCCTGACAGCAGCAGGCATGCCCCAGCTGCCAGCATCCAACAGGCATTTCCTCTCCTTGCAGCACTGAGATCACAGCCCAGATCCAGCAGCACCTCAGCCCCTGTGTTAGCTACATCTGCTTTCTCGCCGAACAGGAGAAACAGATCAGCTTTGACGCTTCTCTCTGCGATGAGGTAAGAGCTGGCTGTGCTACAGAGAGCCTGCCACCAATTCTGCACGCTTTTTCCAGTTAGCTTTGGCTGCTGGAAGGAGACAGCCAAGGCAGACCTGGAGGCACCACAGGGCAGGCTCCTGGCACCGTATGGTGGCTGAATTCTGCTTCAGGTGGCAGGAGTTGAAGCCAGCTTCCTGCAAAAAAGGGGCAAGCAAAAGTGCACACCTGCTCTGTTCTTCTTGCAGGTGCTGCAAGCTCTGGACAGCGTGCTGCATGTGCTGCTGCGTCTTCCGCCACACTCCGCCACCCTCAACCTGGTGATCGTCTTGCAGGTCTGGCACGTGCAGAGAGCAAGGCTCACAGGGGCTTTTCCTCCAGAGAGAAGGGATGCTCTGGGGTGGGCACCGCGTCCCAGAAAGAGGCACAGAAAGTGGGCAATGGGGTGGGGACGCAACCACCTGAAGCCCAGTGGTTTGCACCTGAGCAGCGGAAGGCCGCTGAGTGCCCTTCCCAGACCCCGCAGCGGCGGCTGGCACTGCTGACCCACTGCCCTACTTTGCCTGCCTCGGGGATGCTCTTTGTGCCAGATGTCAGCAAGGCCGAGGTCTGCTGGGATGTGGCCACCATGCAAAGGGAGCTCAGCCTTGAAACGCTCTTCTTCTGGCCGCTGAGGGCACCCAGCAGCATGCCAGCCCCAAAGCCCTTCCTTCTTGGAGAAGGGGCAGAGCCATTTTGTAGGAGCTGAGGGTGGGGATAATGATTGGTGACCGCAGCAGGTCTCCGCTGGGGCAGCCATTCCTGAGGCTGCCAGGAGGCCGGGCCTCCATTCCAGGCTCTTCTCCTGTTCATGGGAAGCCTGGGCACCTTGTCAGTGCCCCACCAGTTGCCCGGCACAGCGGCCGCTTCAGGAGCTGCCATCGCATCTGTGGTTGACCAACAGCTTTTGTCTTCTCAGGCCCTGCTGCCCTGCGCCGAATCTGAGTGGCTGAGAGTGCGCCAGTGTGCCATGGGGAGGATTGCCAACCTGAGCAAAGTCCTAGTCCCTGCTTCTCTGATAGCGGTAAGGAGCCAGAGAGATGGGCAGCGTTTAACCCCCTTCTTGCCCCTTCCTGGTGCCCCAGTAAGCTGGCAGCTCTGGGCTCCCTGCAAGACCAGCAGGTCTGGGACAGAGTCCCCCACACACCAAAATCCAGCAGCCACTCAAAACCCTTCAACAGTTCCCACCAAAGACAGTCCGTGTGCTCCTCACCTAGATGTGGGTCTGCCACGGGTCGGCCCCTGCGTGGCCCAGGGCAGAGCTGGCCAAAGCGCTGGTGCTCAACTCCTGTGGTGCTCAACCCGCTGCTGGCTCTGGGGGGACAGGGCTTTTGTCCCAGGCACACCAGTTCAGCCCAGCGACTCTGCCTTTCCTTCGTTCCTCAGAGCTCGCCTCGATACAGTGAAAGCAGGGACAGCAATCGCTCCATACAAAACCAGTCCGAGATGCTCATGGGGCAGCTGTTGGGGAGCCTCATCCTGGGCTGTGCCGAGGAGGACCAGGACATCAGGCGTGATTCTATGGAGGCTCTGCATGGCATCCACAGGATCCTGGCAATGCGAGAAAGTAAGAGAGGCTGGGATGGGCTGCGGTGCTCCACACAATAACTTCCAGGCGAGGCAGCGCACCTCTTTGGCCGCCCTCCTTGTCTTGGCGAGTCTGTAGCAGCGGCATGGCAGGGCTGCTTTCCTCCTTCAGAGCAGAAAGCTGGACCTAGCTCTCCTGCCTCGCTGCAGCCTGAGAGGTGCTCTTCTTGCCTTCTTCCCATCAGTCCTACCACTCACTCTCTTACTCCTTCTGCCCAGGTTACAAGTTTGGACATGCCAATCTCCAACTGTATGCGGAGGGTGAATGCTGGGACTTTTTCTGTGCCCAGTATGCTGCTCTGAATACACTGGTAAGCAGCTCGTCCCTTGCTGGGATGCTAGACTCCCCGTGGCAGGAGGCTCATGTGAGCCAATGGGCCAGTAAGTGTGGGCATGAGGCAGGGGCTGTCTCAGCCTCTCAACAATCCAGCTGCAGGGTCCAGCCGTGTCTCAGCAGGGAGTAGCCAAAGACTTTCTCTCAGTGTCAGAGCTGTGATTGCAGCTGTTCTGGCTATCGGTGAGCCCCCGCTGCTTGCAGAGCCAGTGCTCTGTGACCCTGACTCCAGCCCAGCCATGGCTCTGCACAACAGCTCCCTCTCTGCACCCGCTGAGGCTGCAGTCAGCTCAGCGCTGGGCTCCCCTGGGGCACAGCGCCAGTGCTGCCCTGGGTCTCTCCCCCTCTCCAGAGCCACCCTCACTGCTGCTCACATGTGCCCCATCACCATTAAACACAGTGCATCTTGCCTTATCTCCCTTCCTCCTTCCCACAGGTAGTGGGCAGCTGGCTCTGCCCCAGCGAGATGGGAGACTTCATCCTAACCATCCTGCAGGGCATAACGCAGCCAAGGGTCTCTGACACCGACGTGGTTGCCAGGACGTTGGATGCGGTCCTGAAAGATGCGGACCCTCAGCTCTCAAACGTAAGCACTTCTCAGCCAGATTGCCCTGTGCTTTTGCCCTCTGCGGGGCTTCCCCTGACCTGAGAGTGGAGCCTGGGAGCTTGGCTGGCTTTTCAGACCGGTGAAGCGCCACAGGAGGGAAGCAGCAGTACCCCCTGGCAGCTGGGGCTGTGGCTGTGCTCCATCTCAGTGCCCTTGTGTCTCCTCCAGGTGTCACTGATCGTGCAGAGCATCTATGACCACCTCACGTCGGACTGTGAGGAGTCGCTCCGGGACATCGCGATCCGGACCCTTCAGCAGATGACACGCTTGAACCCACAGAGTGTGGTCAGCTTCGTGCTGCGTGACATCCCATGGTGCGACACTTGCGGGGCCCGCCCACCTCATGGATGGCTCAAGACCCTTGGGGCCAGCACAAGCCAAGGGATGGTGGCTGGGGCAGTCCCTGACACAGCGTGCTTCATCTCTGCAGGTCTTCTGCAATCATGTGGCAGACGATGGTCTCCGAACCCAGCCTTGCAGAGATCGTGCTGGAGACCCTGCTGCAGAAATGGCCAAAGCCCAGGCACGATGGCCTTGGCCCGGGCCACAACTGCACCGGTTACCTGGCAGTGAGTTTCTGGATGACACCTCGCTCACCCCTGGCGGGGCTGCATTCCCCACGCCTCCTCTCTCCTCCACTCCCTTTCCCTTCCTTACTGTCTCCTCCCTCCTCCCCCCTGCAGCCCCTCCGCAGCCCTTTGTCCTCTCTTTCCTTGCCCCTCGAACCCCAGCATGTCACCCCATGGGCTTGGGCAGCACGGCAGGGGCAGCTGTACCCTGAGGGCCATCCTTGGGTGCTTCCTGCAGATAAGTCACGCCCTGCACGCGATCCTCCATCTGCCCTCCACTGAAGGCTCTGCTTGGCAGCTGATCCACAAGCTGTACGTAGGGATGCTCTTCCAGATCTTCTTCATGCTGCAGTGCACACAGCGTGGCTGCTTCAGTCCGATTGCCGATGATGAGGACATGTCGCCTGTGAACATCATCAGGTGCTCCATCCCCGCTGCCGGGTCTCTGCCCCAGGCTCAGAGCCAGGGCTTCCTGTGTGACGCATGCTTTGCTGTGTCCGCAGGCATGCGGTGGAGAGCATGAGAGCTCTTTTCCAACACCTGAGGAGTGATGGTCTGGTGGAGGACATAGAGCAGCAGGGTGGCTGGGACATGCTTATGAGCCTTGACACCTACCACACAGGCGTGGCTGTGCTGACCAGGTGAGAGCCTCCCCACTTGTCCTTGTCTCCCCAGCTCTTTTCCCCTGGAGAGGGGCTGCTGTTGCCTAGTGAGAAAGGACTTGCAGGGCCTGTCACCTCCCAGAGCGTCCTTTCCCTGCGCACTGCTGGCTGCAGCTATTGCCGGGGCTGGCTCCGCATGCAGTGCCGCGGCCTGTGCCGGAGATGTGTGGCAGAGCAGCCAGAAGGGTGGCCTTCGAGCCAATGAAGAGCCCAGGGACTTGGGAAGCTGAGGTGGCCAGCAGTGGGCACCTGTGGGAAGACCGCAAGTTGTTCGTAAGCGAGGCTTCTCAGCAAACTGAGTGCATCTCTGTGTTCTTTCCCTGACCAGGGCGCTGCGAAGCACAGTACCGCTCTGCTGTCCCATGGTGTTTGAAGAAACAGTCACAGCTCTCGCGCACAGACAGGAGCACAAGGAGATCGGGACCATGGCTGTGTTCGCTGAGGTGGGCCTAGAGGCGAGCGGTGCCTCCTGGAGGTGCCTCTGCCTTAGTCTGTGTGGCAGAGTGGGGAGGGTCAGGTTGCATGTCCACAGAGCAGGGCCGCTCTCTCCGCTGGGGACAGCCCTGCCCCGAGGCCTTTTCCCCACGAGGCTGAGGAAAAGGGTGGAAGCACATGCATTTGGTGCAGCTCCTGAGAGCGAGAGCGAGAGGCTGCACATGGCTGTGAGGGCAGGAGCAGCAGGAAGGGAGCTGCTGTGCTGCCACGAGACAGAACTGTGGCTGGCCCTTGGCCTCCTGCCCTGGGCCTTGAGGGGGGGCGGCAGTTCATCACATGGATCCTGCTGACGGGGACGGCCTCTCATGGTACTGCTGGGTGTATTTCAGCTGCTGGACTGCGTTAAGGTCACTGACATCGTGGCGTACGTCAATGGCTACAGCATCCAGAGCCTGCTCCAGTCACACCTGAAGAGTCAGAACTCAGTGCTGCGTGACTTGGCTACCACCAGCCTGGTCAGGCTGTCTGTGATACCTGAGATGGTGAGTGGGTGGCACTGAGACAAAGGGATGGCAAAGAGGGCCTGCAGCCCAGCCCCAGGTAGCGGTGCCCACATAGGCTTGCCTGGATTTTGTCCATAATACTGAGAGGTGTCAGCTGCACTACTGCCCCACTGCCTTTTTCATCAGCCATTGAGGGCTGCACTGACACCAATGGTTGCTTTGGGAGCCAAAGGCAGCAGCCCTCCATCCCATCCCATCCCACCCCATCCCACCCCATCCCACCCCATCCCATCCCATCCCATCCCATCCCATCCCATCCCATCCCATCCCATCCCATCCCATCCCATCCCATCCCATCCCATCCCATCCCACGGGACACTGTGTGCTCAGATCTGGCCCCAAACAGGTCTCTGCCCTGGGCTGTGCGGTCTGTAAGCAGAGGTGTTCTGCTGGGGCGGTGCTTCGGGTTTCTGAAGAAGAAATGCTGTGTTTGCCACAGGCAGTAACTCTGCAAGACCTGCTGCCAGAGATCACAGAGCAACTGCAAGATGCCCACAGCATCATCGGTGTGAAGTCTGTGACTGTCCTCCACAACATGCTGCACCTGGCAGACCGACAGAAGGCGGTGCCCACTGCCCTGCAGCTGCCTGAGCTCCTGCTGCCCTTCTTCTTAAACGTAAGGCCAGCGGGGGAGCGGGAGGCTTGGAAGTATGGCTGCGGGGTGTATGAGCGCGTGGTGTGTGCCTAACTGGACTGGCCTACGAATTCTCCTCTTCCCACCACAGTGCCTGGCTGTGTGCAGGAAACCTTTTGCTTGGTGCTTCTCAGGCTGTCGTGCTGGGGCAGCCCCTCCCGTGCGGAGCCCTGCAGATGCACAGCTTTGACAGTGGTGTACAGCTGCGCAATGGTGCTGCTTGCACAGCTGGCTTTTTGCAGCTCCCTGCTGTGAGCGGGAGAGCCACAAACGTTTGGGTCCCTGTTGGCCAGCCCCCTTGCTCGACCTTGGCTTGGAGGAGGCAGGACTCAGTTCTGTGTCTCTTGTTCTATGTCACCAGGAGTCCGCCCAGACAAGGCAGCGCTCCATCCTTCTCTGTAAGGATGCCATGGAGGTTGCAGGGGACACCCACACAGTGGAGATTAAGAAGGGAGTGCGCAACATCCTCGTGCCTCTCTTCTTCCACCTGCATGACGAGGACCAGAGCGTGGCTCAGGTGGGCATTTCTAAACTGCACGGTCACTGGAGGAAGCAGGTGCTGACAGCCCTCAGGATGGCCTGGGCATTGGCAGCACCCAGTGCCGGAGATGGTGGTTGGCCCATGCCCCTGCCTGAGCGCAGAACAGATACCTTTCCCCAGCTGCTGCATCTTCCTTCTCACCAGAGCCCAGGAAAGCCCCGAGCCGTGGCAAGGTGCAGGACGCACCGGCCCTGTTAGGCAGGCACTGAAGGCATCTCCTGGTCTCTGTTCCTCTGCAGGCCTCCTGGGAAGCCCTTCTTTGTGCGGCCAAGCTGCTGAAACACAGGCACCTCAGCTATCTGCTGAAGACAGCGCAGCCGCAGAGGATCGGCGAGTGCCTGGTAAGGACAAGTGCCCCAGACCTCCTGAGACCCAGCCCAGATGAGGCCTGCCAGGCCTGGCCCAGGGTGTGGGGCCAGTGCCCGTGCCTCTACCACAGCTTCATGCTGAAGGGCACAGCCTGCTGCCGTTCACATACCCCTTCCCCTCAAGTGCCCGGCAGCTCGGGCTCTTCTCCGGCCTCCTTTCCCTCGCGGAGGCCCGTGCCATGCACGGCCCTTGCCTGCCCGAGGGGAAGAGAATGCGCCAGTCCCATCCATGTGTGCTGTCTTCCAGCTGGTGGGCCACGGCAGCAGAGCAGATCAGTTCCTGGAGCAGAGCCTGTCCTATCTGTGCAGCCCCCAGGAACCACTGCAAGAGGCAGCCGTCAGGTTCATTGGTAAGCCACGAACCCCGACCCTTCTGTGCCCTGCAGCAGCTTGGCCCCAGCACGTGCTGCTGCTGGCTGAGCCACGTGCCCGCGGAGCTGTGCTGGCCCAAGGCGGGGGCCGGGGTCTCGAGGGGCTCCCTGCTGCCCTCCCGCAGCCCTGCCTGTGCAGCGGGTGGCGGTGGGAGTCTTGCTGGGTGCCTTGGAGCCTCTCAGGGTGCTGCAGTCGCGGGTGCGTGGCCAGGCCAGCAGGGATGCTGGGGGAACTGTGCTGGAGAGGTGGGCTGGCCAGCGGCATTTGTGACGGGCTGTGTGTGTCTAGGGCTTGCCGGGCGACACCTGAGAAATGGGCGTGAGGAGAAGCTGAACACCACCATTGAGGGTGAGTGAGGGCAGCGTGGGGGTCAAAGCAGTGTGGCAGGGAGAAGAAAAGACCCTGGGCAGCGAGCTGCAATCCCGGTCCCGATCCAGGAGCGCTCTGCAACCTCTGCGGACAAGGGGCAGTGTGGGCAAAGCAGTGAGCATTTGCTGCCAGCCCCTCTGCAGCTGACCCCACTGTCTCCCTGCTCCGTTCTGGCCCTGGGAAGAGCTGGGTGGGGTGGCTACAGAGGAGAGTTTCCTGGCTTGCTTTGTACAGATGAGGGCTCTGATCTCCACTCTGTTCTCTTCCACATCAGCCCTGAGAAGTTTGGAGAGCACCAGCAGCCCTTCTGTTTCCATCCTGCTGGCTGAAACCATCCAGCTCCTGAGAACAACACCTGTAATCAGCACCCAGCAAGCTCTTTGTTACCGGCTCAGAAGTGTGTGGGAGAGGAGGCTGCACTCCCTAAGAGCTGTCTGGCTGTGCTACTCTGGCTGAGTTCAGGGCTGCCCCCAGCTCCAGCCCTGAGGCCCTGCACACCCCTTCGTGTGCTCCTTGCTGGCTCCTCTGCTGGCTTCCCTGAAAGACAGCCAGCCTTCTTGCTTCACCGTGCTGTTACTGAAGGAAACCAGTGCACCATCATCTTCACTCGCAGTAGGGAAGCTTTTGTCTTTACATCTACATCTATGTATTAACATCTATTTACTGATACAGAATAAACATCATCTGTATTATTCATGCAGCGTAGGTATCATGTGATTTAACACCCCCGTTGAGTCACGAGGCTGCTTTCTAAGCTCCCTGAAGCGTGGGGCAAGGAGCCTCTAGGTCCAGCTGAATCCACTCCTACTTGCAGGGCCGATCAACGGTTTGTGTCTGCGGGATCACAGGAACACAGTCAACCTAAGCTAAACTCTTAGCGAAGCTGACAGAGCCTAAACAAACCATGAGACGCTTGCTGAGGTCTATATTGGGCAGGCCAGAAGAGGAAGTGTCAAGGGCCTACTGTGAACATCTTGGTCCTAGAGGGTGCCCTGCAGACCAGCAGTGCTGAGAGCTCTGGCAGCTGGATGAAGATAGGGTAGAGAGTGGGACAGCTTCAAAAGCTACTTGACTGTCTCCAGATACAGAGGTTAACCTGCTTTATTTAGTTTTTCTTCACAACGACTTGCAGAGCTCCTCTAGAAGGCAGGGTGGCTGAAAGACTTTCTTATTGCTTCCATGTTACATTAAGCCAGATCAATAAGGCTAAAGCTAGGAAGCTGGTGAATGAACCGTTTGTGGGGGAGAAGGAGTGTGGGAGCACATCTTGATGCCACGCGGGTGGATGTCAGCCCCTTCTGCCCTACCTCCAGCATCTGCCTCTGGCGCCATGGGCTGATGTAACAAAATAGGAGGCGTTGCTTTTCTTAAAACACAGAAAGGGCAGCACCAAAACCATCTGGTGTTTCTGTGAAACACCTCAGTCAGATGGAAGCAGCTGCCATTCTCAGTGAGGTCTCAAGGTGTTTGTCAGAGATTTCGGATATGTTTCTCCTGTGCTTCCTCCTTGAGAACAGGTGCTCACAACTGTGCGTGCGGCCTAAAAGCAGTGACACGAATACGGCATGGTGTTTCTCTCTGCTAAGATAGGCCCACCGCTGCGAAGGCGCCGGGCAGGGACGACTGCACTGCGAGCTGTGCTGGGCCGTGTGGGCCAGGGCCCACGGCTCAGAGCCTGACTTTACCCGTCAGCTCTCAACACGATCGCAGCTGTTTTTCAGAGGCAGCCCTGCGCAATCCCCATTGGTTAATGTCACGGGCTATCCTTAGATATAAGTGCGTGACAAGGGGCACAGCCCCGGGAAGAAGAGGAAAAAAAAACGGTTACTAACGGTTTGCCGCCACCCGGCCCGCCCCGGGCCACGCGCGTCCGGGAGAGGGGGAAGGGCAGAGAGCTGGCCGGCAGTGTTAAGAAAGAGAAAACACGACGGCAACGATCTGAGGAGGAAGGGTAATTTACTGAATCGAACTAAAACAAAACGAGAGAGACGAGAGTATCAAAAAATGAGAGTCAAACCACAACAGTGCGAGGAAAGCACGCTCTTTCTCCGCGGTGAGCTGAGCCGGCTGAGCCGGGCCAGACGGAGAGAGGCAGCCACTCCGGGTCCCATCTGCAGCTCCACTGCACTCCTCTGCCCGCCAGGTCCTCCGGGGATGCCGCCCCCTCCCCTCCCATGGCGATACTCAAAGAGTCCGCAAAAGACAGTAAAGGGAACCAGCACATTCACGCGTTAACTCCCACTTGTCCACATGATGTTCAGATGTGGAATACTGACCACAAAAATCACGAAACCACAACAGCTAACACCCAGTTAACACTGAGGGCAGCTCCCCAGCCTCTTCTTCCCTGCCTTCTTTCTTCCAAAAGCCTTGTGGCACTCCGTTGTAGCACCCCAGCATGGTGGTTCGTCTCACCGCACTGCTGTGATAGGTCACAGTTTTCTGATTGCACTGTAGCTCCTTCTACTTCTTAACCGTGCTGCGTGTGTTGAGGCTTCAGTTGGGCTGTGAGCCCTGTTGCCTTCTTGGAGGAGAGTTGCACCAGTACAAATCTGAGTTTTCTCTAGGCCGTTTCCAAAAGTGACGGTGTTTCCAGGCTCTTCTCTGTCACTTGGAAATACACACCCATCTCTCTCTATATCCAGTGTGAAGCTGCAATAACCAGCCCAGCCAGCATGCTGCCCAGAATTCTTGCCCCTCCTGGTCAGCTGCATTTCATCCAACCTCAATATGCCTGGTATCTTGAAGTTGTGTCCAGGAACACAGTACCCATAACCCTGAGCAAGACATCATGGATATTAGGAAGACTTTCTTCCCAGAAAGAGCAGTGAGGCATTGGAACTGGCAGCACAGGGAGGTGGTGCAGTCACCGTCCCAGGAGGTGCTCAGGGAACACGTGGATGTGGCACTGAGGGATATGGTTAGTGGGCATGCTGGGGATGCGCTGATGGATGGACTTGATGACCTGAGAGGTCTTATCTGTCCCTAATGATTCTGTGGCTGTATCACACCACCAGCCATTCACCTGCTGGGTTTGCCTCCTTCTTCCTGGGTCATGGTTGCCCAGCAGGAAGGTCAAGGAGAACACTACCCATCTCCCTTCAGATTCTGTCATCTCCTTGTTGCAGTCTCATGTGACCCGCCTTGAAGGAGAAGGGTTGATAGCAGTTGTCTGTCTTTATCAGACCCCACGGCCTCCTTCTTCAATTCTCTTCATGAACGCAGACGCCTGGCAGGTAGCAAACCTACTTGGAGAGCTCATCCAGGCGGCAGACGGCTGCCTTGGTGCCTCTCAGCAAGTAGCCTCCAGTTGCTAACACCTTTTGCCTTTTTCTCCTGACACTGGTTTCGAACCAGTGGTGTGAGTCCTTGGCTGGACCGGTTGAACGTGGCTGTAACTTGCTGGCTTCAAACTGTTACCTGCACACCGTCCTCTCATGTCTTTCTTACCCCACAGGCTCTCAGCTGTTGCTCTGAGCCACTTTAGGGGAAAGGGAGTGGGTCCTCCTCCTATTCCGAGCAGAGATGAGGATCCAGTTTCCCTCTTCTTGTGAATTACTGTGGTCTGCCTTCTCAGGGCTGGAAACTAGCTTATCTTCTTTGCCTCGCAGGGACTTACGGCAGGGCCATAGGCAGGTCTGCCTGCGTCACTGCACGACGCTAAGCATCAGTCTCCCTCTGCGTTTCTGAATGAATTAATGAATAACAGCAGGGTATCTGGCAATTGACTCAGTAGCTTTTCTTTCACTCCTATTTAACCTGTCCTGCAGGTTCAGTCTATGCAGATCATTTAACTCCCACTGCTTTACGTGATGTTATGATGTTATGAATACCTACAACAAAAATCACAAAACCACAACACTTGCAGTGACAGGCAGCGCACTCTGCAGACCATGCTCCAAGACACACTAGAAGAGAACAGCTACTGCCTGCTCAACGATGTTTCTTCGTCGAGGTGAGAGCGAGAGGCTGCCCTGCTTGGATGCTCTGCTGGGAGCGGCTCAACTCAGTGCTGGGACTCGTGGGGCTTGTACCCCACCTGTCTGATTCCTGTGCCTGGGAATCTCCCAGTGTGTGGGGTGCTCCTCTGCCGTGCATGTGCCCCGTGTCTTGTTCAGCACCCTGGAAATGGCATTGAAGAGGAGCTGGTGCTGGCCGCATGCAAAAGCAGAGGCATTTTGCTTTGCAGTCCTACTTTGGGGGATAGGTGTGCCCAGATCACAACACCCGTGGACAGGAAGACCCCCGGGCACAGGAATCAGATCGGTGGAGACAATAATATAACAATATGAAAGCTGGATCCTCTTGTAGCAAAGTTGGAGACCTCATCTGCATGAGTGGATGCGCTGTGGAGGACCTCGCAGTTGCCAGAAGGGTTCTCAAAATTCTCGCTGCAGCCAGAGCTCCTGAGTGACTGCACATCTGGTTGATGGTAAAGCAACCGGTGATGGTTTCCCTCAAGTGCCCGGCAGCTCGGGCTCTTCTCTGGCCTCCTCTTCCTCCCAGAGGCCTGGCCCGCTTCTGCTGTCTGGCTGTCGGGGCCAGCGGCCTGGCAGGTGGAGGCTGCAGAAGCCCATGCCACGCACGGTGCTTGCCTACCCGAAGGGAAGAGTCTGTGCCAGCTCCATCCATTATGTGCGAGAATTCAATCCATTCATCTTATGGCTGCAGCATTATGTCATTTTGGTGAAAGAGTCATTGAGAAAAGTTATTTTGTAGCCCGCACATCAATTGGGAAAGAGAAAAAACAATTACATGTTGCAGAGAACATGCTGTCTAGTATCTAAGGAACTTCACGGTATCTTAAAATTAGCTGAAAAACTTTTCAGAGCAGAAGCCACTAGGATAGGACACCATAGGTGTTCCATTCCATGGGTCATTTTTGTGGCCCTTCTCTGGACGTGCTCCAG
>NW_024962583.1:0-1420 GCF_019238085.1 Lagopus leucura | reverse complement strand
GTATAACCAAGATGTAATAATTGCAATATAATCAAAAGGGTAAGGCAAACAAGGATCACAAAAGAGAATAAGTAGAAGAGCTTACCCTTGGGTTGAGCTCACTAGAAGATATCAAAGAGGAGAATCTCCAGAAAAGATCCTTCCCCTCTGGTAGCCAGCTCTTAAATAGGTCCAGGAGGGGTGGAGCCAGGCTCCACCCCTTCCGGTAGCACAGGTGAATTGCCTTCACCTGTGCTCCTCTGGCTGACTCATGGCTCACCTCAGGTGATCAATCAGAGGTTCAGGCCGTGACTCAGCAGTTCCCATACACCACGGGGACACTGGGACTGCCCCAAACCCATGGGGACAATGGGACTGCCCCAAACCCAGGGGGACACTGGGACTGCCCAAAACCCATGGGGACACTGGGACTGCCCAAAACCCAGGGGACATTGGGACTGCCCCTAACCCATGGGGACATTGGGATTGCACCAAACCCAGGGGGACATTGGGGCTGCCCCAAACCCAGGGGACATTGGGACTGCCCCAAACCCAAGGGGACGTTGGGACTGCCCCAAACCCATGGGGACAATGGGACTGCCCCAAACCCATGGGGACATTGGGACTGCCCCAAACCCATGGGGACACTGGGACAGCCCCAAACCCAGGGGACACTGGGACTGCCCCAAACCCAGGGGACATTGGGACTGCCCCAAACCCATGGGGACATTAAGACTGCCCCAAATGCATGGGGACATTAAGACTGCCCCAAACCCAGGGGGACACTGGGACTGCCCCAAACCCAGGGGGACACTGGGACTGCCCCAAACCCACGGGGATATTGGGACTGCCCCAAACCCAGGGGACATTGGGACTGCCCCAAACCCATGGGAACATTGGGAGTGCCCCAAACCCATGGGGACATTGGGACTGCCCCAAACCCATGGGACATTGCGACTGCCCCAAACCCAAGCGGACACTGGGAATGCCCCAATCCCAAGGGGACATTGGGACTGCCCGAAACCCACAGGGACATTGGGACTGCCCCAAACCCATGAGAAGTTGGGACTGCCCCAAACCCACGGGGACATTGGGACTGCCCCAAACCCATGGGGACATTGGGACTGCCCCAAACCCAGAGGACATTACGACTGCCCCAAACCCACAGGGACATTGGGACTGCCCCAACCAATGGGGACACTGGAACTGCCCAAGACTCAGGGGACATTGGGACTGCCCCAAAACCATGGGGACATTGGGACTGCCCCAAACCGAGAAGACATTGGGACTGCTCCAAAACCATGGGGACATTGGGACTGCCCCAAACACATGGGGACATTGGGACTGCCCCAAACCCACGGGGACACTGGGACTGCCCCAAACCCAAGGGGACACTGGGACTGCCCCAAACCCAGGGGACATTGGGACTGCCCCAAACCCA
>NW_024962582.1:2401-3197 GCF_019238085.1 Lagopus leucura | reverse complement strand
GGCTCAGCGATGATGACAGCGAGGGTAACAACAGCAACAACGACAGCAGTGATGGGGGTGGGGATGAGGAGGATGGAGATGAGGATGAGGATGATGAGGATGAAGGTGAGGATGATGAAGATGAAGGTGAGGATGATGAAGGTGAGGATGATGAAGATGAGGATGAGGATGAGGATGAAGGTGAGGATGAAGGTGAGGATGATGAGGATGGAGATGAGAACGAAGGTGAGGATGAAGGTCAGGATGAGGATGGAGGTGAGGATGATGAAGATGAAGGTGAGGATGATGAAGATGAAGGTGAGGATGAAGGTGAGGATGAGGATGATGAGGAGGATGAGGATGACGATGAAGGTGATGATGAGGATGAAGGTGAGGATGATGAAGGTGAGAATGAAGGTGAGGATGAGGATGGAGGTGAGGATGAGGATGATGAGAATGAAGGTGAGGAAGATGAGGATGAGGACAAAGGTGAAGATGAAGGTGAGGATGATGAGGATGAAATTGAGGATGAAGGTGAGGATGAAGGTGAGGATGGGGACGAAGGTGAGGATGATGAAGGTGAGGATGATGAAGATGAAGGTGAGGATGAGGATGGAGGTGAGGACGAAGGTGATGATGATGATGATGAAGATGATGATGATGAAGATGATGATGATGATGAAGATGATGAAGATGACGGTGAGGATGATGAGGATGGAGATGAGGATGAAGGTGAGAATGAAGGTGAGGATGAAGATGGAGGTGAGGACGAAGGTGAGGATGATGAGGATGAGGATGAAGGTGAGGATGATGAGGA
>NW_024962582.1:0-2391 GCF_019238085.1 Lagopus leucura | reverse complement strand
GAAGGTGAGGATGATGAGGATGAGGATGAAGGTGAGGATGATGAGGATGATGAGGATGGAGATGAGGCCGAAGGTGATGATGATGATGATGAAGATGACGGTGAGGATGATGAGGATGAAGGTGAGGATGAGGATGGAGGTGAGGACGAAGGTGAGGATGATGAGGATGAAGATGATGATGATGATGATGATGAAGATGATGGTGAGGATGATGAGGATGGAGATGAGGAAGAAGGTGAGGATGATGAGGATGAGGATGAAGGTGAGGATGAGGATGATGAGGATGGAGGTGAGGATGAGGATGGAGGTGAGGATGATGAAGATGAAGATGATGATGATGATGATGATGATGATGATGATGATGATGATGATGAAGATGAAGGTGAGGATGATCAGGATGAAAGTGAGGATGAGGATGAAGGTGAGGATGAGGATGGAGGTGAGGATGATGAGGATGGAGATGAGGCCGAAGGTGATGAAGATGATGATGATGATGATGATGATGAAGATGATGAGGATGATGAGGATGGAGGTGAGGATGAGGATGGAGGTGAGGATGATGATGATGAAGATGATGATGAAGATGAAGGTGAGGATGAGGATGGAGGTGAGGATGAGGATGGAGGTGAGGATGATGAGGATGAAGATGATGAAGATGAAGATGAAGATGATGATGATGATGAAGATGACGGTGAGGATGATGAGGATGAAGATGAGGATGATGATGATGATGAAGATGACGGTGAGGATGATGAGGATGGAGATGAGGCCGAAGGCTCCTTACCGTGCGCGGCGGCCCCGCGGCGCTGAGCGGCCATGAGGAACCGCGGGCTGTCGGGGCAGCGCGGCAGCAGCAGCGCCTGAAGGGCGGCCGGGCCGAGACCCAGCGCCAGCAGCAGCGGCCAGCGCGGCGCCGAGCCCAGCAGCGCCCCCAGGCCCAACACCTGCGGGGGGAGCCGGGCGTCGGGGCGGAACGGAGGACGGCGGGGAATCCCGAGCTGTGGGGCGGGATCCTGATCTATGGGGCGGAACCCGAGCTATGGGGTGGGATCGTGATCTATGGGGCGGGATCCTGATCTATGGGGCGGAACCCGAGCTATGGGGTGGGATCCTGATCTATGGGGCGGGATCCTGATCTATGGGGCGGAACCCCAGCTTATGGGGCGGGATCCTGATCTATGGGGCGGGATCCTGATCTATGGGGCGGGATCCCGATCTATGGGGTGGAACCCCAGCTTATGGGGCGGGATCCTGATCTATGGGCCGGGATCCCGAGCTGTGGGGTGGGATCCCGAGCTATGGGGGGGAACCCCAGCTTATGGGGCGGGATCACGAGCTATGGGGCGGGATCCTGATCTATGGGGTGAGATCCCGATCTATGGGGTGGGATCCCAAGCTGTGGGGCGGGATCCTGATCTATGGGGTGGGATCGTGATCTATGGGGCGGGATCCCGAGCTATGGGGCGGAACCCCAGCTTATGGGGCAGCATCCCGATCTATGGGGCGGGATCCTGATCTGTGGGGTGGGATCCTGATCTGTGGGGCAGAACCCCAGCTTATGGGGCAGGATCCAGTTCTATGGGGCAGGATCCTGATCTATGGGGTGGGATCCTGATCTGTGGGGCAGGATCCCGATCTGTGGGGTGAGATCCAGTTCTATGGGGTGGGATCCCAACCTATGGGGGGGAACCCGATCTGTGGGGCAGAACCCCGATCTATGGGGCAGGATCCCGATCTATGGGGTGAGATCCAGTTCTATGGGGTGGGATCCCGAGCTATGGGGGGGAACCCGATCTGTGGGGCGGGATCCCGATCTATGGGGCAGGATCCCGATCTATGGGGTGGGATCCCGATCTATGGGGCAGGATCCCGATCTATGGGGCAGGATCCCGATCTATGGGGTGGGATCCTGATCTATGGGGTGGGATCCTGATCTATGGGGCGGGATCCCGATCTATGGGGCAGGATCCCGAGCTATGGGGTGGGATCGTGATCTATGGGGCGGGATCCCAAGCTATGGGGGGGAACCCCAGCTTATGGGGCGGGATCCCGAGCTATGGGGCGGGATCCCAATCTATGGGGTGAGATCCCGATCTATGGGGCGGGATCCCAATCTATGGGGGGGAACCCGATCTGTGGGGCAGAATCCCGTCCTATGGGGCGTAATCCCAACATATGGGTCGTAATCCCATCCTATGGGGTGGGATCCCTTCCTATGGGGCACAATCCCACCCTATGGGGCCCAATCCCATCCTATGGGGCACAATCCCTTCCTATGGGGCACAATCCCACCCTATGGGGCACAATCCCACCCTATGGGTCGCAATCCCACCCTATGGGGCCCAATCCCATCCTATGGGGCACAATCCCATCCTATGGGGCACAATCCCA
>NW_024962581.1:0-1084 GCF_019238085.1 Lagopus leucura | reverse complement strand
TAGTTGAGTGTTGGGAAGATTGTGAACCCGAAGCACTCAGCCAATGAAGAACCAGGGAACAAAGAGATAAGCATCAAGTAATAGGGCAAAATGATGGAATGTTGTTTTCTGTGTGCTCTCCTGCTTGCAGGAGATTTATGGGGCAGGATGGAGATCTCTGCTTTATCAGAGATACCGTCCTGGTAAATTATTTGGATATTTCCAACAGTTGTTTTGTTCCCACTGCTGTAACCACCCCCATAAGGCTTTTGTCACAGAATCACAGAATCACAGAATCACCGAGGTTGGAAAAGACCTTCAAGATCACCCAGTCCAACCACCCACCCATCACCAATAGTTCTCACTAGACCAGGTCCCTCAACACAAAACCCAAACATTCCTTGAATATCCATGGCTTGCAGATGGCACCAAGTTGGCAGGAAGTGTTGATCTGCCTGGGGGTTGCAAGGCCCTACAGAGGGATCTGACAGGCTGTAGCCAGTGTTTTGAAGTTCAACAAGAATGAATGCTGGGTCCTGTGCTTTGGCCACAGCAACCCTAAAGAATGCTACAGGCATGGGGCAGAGTGGCTGGAAGACTATGCAGAGGAAATGGACCTGGGGGTATTGATTGATGCTCAGAGGATCATGAGCCAGCAGTGTGCCCAGGTGGCCATGAAGGCCGATGGCATCCTGGCTTGTATCAGAAATAGCACTGCTAGCAGGAGTAGGGAAGTCACTGGCCCTCTGTACTCAGCATTGATGAGGCTGCAACTTCAGTGCTGTGTTCACTTTTTGGACCCTCACTGCAAAGAAGACATTGAGGCCCTGGAGCACGACCACAGAAGAGTAACAAAGCTGTTGAGGGGTCTGCAGCACAAGTCTTCTGAGGAGCAGCTGAGGGAGATGGGTTGTTTAGTATGGAGAAGAGGAGGCTCAGCGGAGACCTTATTGCTCTCTGTGACTAAAGGGAGGTTGCAGTGAGCTGGGGGTCGGCCTCTTCTCTCATGTGGCAGCAGGCTGGACTTTAGGAAATACAACATTACCAAAATTACCAGTACCCACCAGGTCCTTCTCAGCAGGGCTGTGCTCCATGCTTTCATCCC
>NW_024962580.1:2126-3609 GCF_019238085.1 Lagopus leucura | reverse complement strand
ACAACCCAATGGGGACAAGGGGATGTGACACAGCCCAATGGGGACAAGGGGATGTGGCACAGCCCAATGGGGACAAGGGGACATGGCACAGCCCAATGGGGACAAGGGGATGTGGTACAACCCAATGGGGACAAGGGGATGTGACACAGCCCAATGGGGACAAGGGAACGTGGCACAGCCCAATGGGGACAAGGGGATGTGGCACAACCCAATGGGGACAAGGGGATGTGGCACAGCCCAATGGGGACAAGGGGATGTGGCACAGCCCAGTGGGGACAAGGGGATGTGGCACAACCCAATGGGGACAAGGGGACATGGCACAGCCCAGTGGGGACAAGGGGATGTGGCACAACCCAATGGGGACAAGGGGATGTGACACAGCCCAATGGGGACAAGGGGACGTGGCACTGCCCAACGGGGACAAGGGGACGTGGCACAGCCCAGTGGGGACAAGGGGATGTGACACAGCCCAATGGGGACAAGGGGACGTGGCACAGCCCAATGGGGACAAGGGGAATGTGACGTAACCCAGTGGGGATGTGACATAACCCAATGGGGACCAGGGGACATGACAAAACCCCACAGGGATGCCAAACAACTCAAAGGAGACAAGGGGACATGACACAACCCAATGGGGACACAGCACAACCCAATGGGGACAAGGGGACATGACAAAACCCCATGGCGATGCCACACAATTCAATGGTGACAAGGGGACATGGCACAATGCAATGGGGACGCAACACAACCCAGTGGGGACGCAACACAACCCAACGAGGACAAGGCGACACGACACGACCCAACGGAGACAGGGGACATGGCACAACCCAACGGGGACAAGGGGACATGGCACAACCCAGTAGGGATGCAACACAACCCAATGGGGATAAGGGGACATGACACAACCCAATGGGGACAAAGGGACATGATACAACCCAATAGGGACAAGAGGACATGACACATGGGGACACGACACAACCCAATGGGGACCAGGGGACATGACAAAACCCCACGGGGATGACACACAACTCAATGGGGACAAGGATACATGACACAACCCAATGGGGACAAGGGGATATGACACAATCCAATGGGAACAAAGGGACATGACAGAACCCAATGGGGATGCAACACATCCCAATGGAGACAGGGGACACGGCACAACCCAATGAGGGCACGACACAACCGAATGGGAACAAGGGGATGTGACACAACTCAATGGGGACAAGGGGACACGACACGAGGGGTGCCACCAGCCCAGCATCACCTTCTGCCATCTTCTGGAGGTCCTTGAAGATGCGTAGGTGGTGGGCCAGGTCGGTGGCCAGGATGATGTCCCGCATGAGGTCCAGCATGCGCTGGTAGTCCTGCAGGGACACAGGATGGGATATGGGGGGCGAGGTGGGATGTGGGGTGGCTTTTTTTGGGGGGGGAAACACCACCACATAAGCATCAGAAAGGACCGCCAGAAGATGGCAGAAGG
>NW_024962580.1:0-2026 GCF_019238085.1 Lagopus leucura | reverse complement strand
ATATGGGGGGCGAGGTGGGATGTGGGGTGGCTTTTTTTGGGGGGGGACACACGGGGTGATGAGGGTCAGACGGGGGGGGGTCTCACCTTGCGGGAGAAGTGGTCGAAGATGTTGCAGCCCTGGCTGTTGAGGATGGCGATGGCCTGGGCAAAGTGGTGCCGCTGCGGGGGGAAATGGGGACAACGGCCAACAGTGGGATGGGGATGTGGGGATGGGGACAGCCCCAAAAAGAGCCCTGCGCTGAGAGCCACCGCGGTGTCCCCAGAGTTGGGGGGGTGTGAGGAGGGCCTCACCTCCATCACGGAGCCCTCGGAGCTGTAGAGCGCGGCCAGGACGGATTTCTGTAAGGCAAAGTGTGGGGTCACCCCGAGCCTGAGCCTGAGCTCAACTCTAACCCCAGTGCAGGCCCTGCCCTGAGCCTAAGATCAACCCTGACCCTAATCCTAACCACGACCCCAACCACGACCCCAACCATGACCCTGATCCAAATCCTAACCAAGACCCCAACCATGACCCCAACCATGACCCCGACCCTAATCCTAACCATGACCTCAACCATGACCCCAACCCTAATCCTAACCATGACCTCAACCATGACCCCAACCCTAATCCTAACCAAGACCCCAACCATGACCCCAACCATGACCCTGACCCTAATCCTAACCAAGACCCCAACCATGACCCCGACCCTAATCCTAACCATGACCCCAGCCATGACCCTGACCCTAATCCTAACCATGACCCCAACCATGACCCTGATCCTAATCCTAACCATGACCCCAACCATGACCCTGACCCAAATCCTAACTAAGACCCCAACCATGACCCCAATCCAAATCCTAACCATGACCCCAACCATGACCCCAACCCTAACACTACTCTTGACCCTCACCCCAATCCTAACCCCACTGCTGACCTCAACCCTAAATTGTGACCCTAAACTTGATCCTAACCCTAATCCTGACCCTAACCCTAACCCTGGCCTTAAGCACAACCTTGACCCTAACCAAAATCCTGATCCTAACTCTGCTACTGACCCTAACCCTGACCCTAACCCTAATTTTGACCCCAACCCTAACGCTGACCTCAACCCTAACCCTGACTTTAAGCCTAACCCTGACTCTAAACCCGGCCCTAATCCCAGTCCTGACTGTGGCTGACCCTGACCCTGACCCTAGATCCCAAAATCAATGCTAACCCAACACCTGAAGCCAACCTTAACCCTAACTATGGTCCTAACCCCAACCCTGACCCCAAAATCAACCCTATCCCAATCCTGACTCTAACCTCAACCCTAAGCCTGTGACCCTAACTCCAAGCCTGACCCCAACCCTAACCCTGAGTGACCCTAATCCCAACCCTAACCCAAACTCTAAACATGATCCTAAACCCAGCCCTGACCACGACCCCAACTTTAAGCCTCACTGTGACCCTGATCCCAACCCTAAGCCTGTGACCCTAAAACTGTGACCCTAACCTCCACCCTGACCCCAAAACTCTAATTCTAACCTTAACCCTGTGACCCTATGACCCCAAACTCAACCCTAAGCCTAAATCCAACCTTAACCCTAACTGTGACCCCAACCCTGACCCCAAACCCAACTGTAAACCTAACCCCAACCCCGACCCCAATCCCGACCCCAATCCCCAAACCCCAACCTGACCCCAACCCTTCCCCATCGATGTCCCCACCCCCCATGGCCCCACAACCCCACAACCCCACTCCCCATCCCCTGGCACTCACCGAGGCCACCTGGAAGGAGTTGTTGGTGCCGCGGTGGTCGAGGTCATGGCACATGCATGAGATGAAGAGCGCGAAGATCTCAATGTCCCTGGGGGAGAGGGGGGGGGGGAAGAGAAGAAGGGGGGAAACTGAGGCACAGAGCACCTCGGGGAGGTCATAGGGTGGGTATGGGGTCAGGTATGGGGTCGGGTATGGGGTGGGGTATGGGGTCAGGCCATACTCCAGGTAGTTGGAGAGCTCCAGGTTCTTGTAGAGCAGGTAGCAGAAGTGGGAGACGGAGAA
>NW_024962579.1:0-1006 GCF_019238085.1 Lagopus leucura | reverse complement strand
AACACTGAGACCTCCCTCATGAACAGTTCAAGTCTTGAAGACTTGAGAGAAATGCCTTGTTAGATCTTTCTGCACTGTAATGAGCCACACAGCGAATGTGGTGTGCATGAACTTCAGGCACTGAGAGAAGACGGCTGTAACCAAATGATGAAGGTGCAGTCAGAACCCTGTCCAGAAATGCTGGAGAGTGTTGGAGTATTAATTGGTCCCTGTGGAGCCATTACAAACAAAGCCTCCCCACATCCATGTTAGAGCAGATAATTGGAGGCCGTGATTCCCGGCAGGCAAAGGCCCTGTGCAGGTGCTTTCAAGCTGAGGAAAGCCCTTGATATGTCTGATGCAACAGAAGGGTAGGGCCATAGCTGCAGCCTCTGGGAAGGGTGGTCCTGTCCCTGATGTCCCAAGGCTCTCATATGGTCAGTGGGATGTGGGTGTGGAGTGTTCTGTGAGGGAGAATGATAGGACACCTCCCTACAGGGCTGTAAGGAGGCAAGGAGGCCCCTGTGGCACAAGGACAACGTGTGCCCTTGTCACGGAGTTGACCAGATTAATCTATGTTCGTGACAGAGGCAACAGGCCTCTGTCCTCCCTCCTCCCACCCCAGTCCCACAGAAATGGGAAGGAAGGAAGGGAGGAAAAGAACAGCGGCAACAATCTATGGAGGAAAACTTATTTTACTATAATATTGGAATACAAAATAACACAATATAATACCATTTAATTGAAATTGAGATTAATAAATCAGAGAAGATGAGAGAGAGAGTTCCCAGGACCGAGTCAAACCTGAAAAGCTTGGAATGGCTAGGAATGCACCCTCCAGCACCCACTGCAAGGCAGCAAGAGAGCGCCCCCCCCACCAGAATGCCAGATCCCATGACTTCTGTGATGTACAGGGATAGGTACCTGGATCTGGAGCATTAACACTTTAATGCCCCAATGTGTGATGAGCTCCCAGCTGTGGACAGACCTCTTCCTACAGTCAAGGCACTCACTGGGACTCTCCTCT
>NW_024962578.1:791-1712 GCF_019238085.1 Lagopus leucura | reverse complement strand
CTGGTCCTTACTGGTCCGTACTGGTCCTTACTGGTCCTTACTGGTCCGTACTGGTTTGTACTGGCCCATACTGGTCCTTACTGGTCCGTACTGGTTTGTACTGGTCCATACAGGTCCGTACTGGTCCTTACTGGTCCTTACTGGTCCGTACTGGTTTGTACTGGTCCGTACTGGTCCTTACTGGTCCGTACTGGTCCTTACTGCTCCATACTGGTCCTTACTGGTCCGTACTGGTCCGTAGTGGTCCTTACTGGTCTGTACTGGTTTGTACTGGTCCTTACTGGTCCATACTGGTCCTTACTGGTCCTTACTGGTCCTTACTGGTCCGTACTGGTTTGTACTGCTCCGTACTGGTCCTTACTGGTCCGTACTGGTTTGTACTGGTCCTTACTGGTCCGTACTGGTCCTTACTGGTCCTTACTGGTCCTTACTGGTCCTTACTGGTCTGTACTGGTTTGTACTGGTCCTTACTGGTCCGTACTGGTTTGTACTGGTTTGTACTGGTCCTTACTGGTCCGTACTGGTCCGTACTGGTTTGTACTGGTCCTTACTGGTCCGTACTGGTCCGTACTGGTTTGTATTGGTGCAGGCCCTGTGCAGCTCTCTCTGTGGGATCGTTGCCACCCGCGCTGTGCTGGAAGCCGTCGGCGTTGGAGACGGCGCTGCCACCCCAACCGGAGCCACCGTCACCTGGCTGCTGCGCGGTCAGAGCCCAAACGGCCCCAAAAACCCCCAGAACCCCAAAAACCCCAAATCCAGACCCCAAAACCCCAAATCCTGACCCCAAAAACCCCAAAAGGCCCCAAAAACCCCAAATCCAGACCCCAAAAACCCCAAATCCTGACCCCAAAACCCCAAATCCTGACCCCAAAACCCCGACCCCAAAAAATCCCCCCAAAATCCCCTTTCCCCCCCCCCCCC
>NW_024962578.1:0-691 GCF_019238085.1 Lagopus leucura | reverse complement strand
TACTGGTTTATACTGGTCTGTGCTGGGCCATACTGGGCCATACTGGTTTATACTGGTCTGTACTGGGCCATACTGGGCCATACTGGTTTATACTGGTCTGTGCTGGGCCATACTGGGCCATACTGGTTTATACTGGTCTGTACTGGGCCATACTGGGCCATACTGGTTTATACTGGTCTGTGCTGGGCCATACTGGGCCATACTGGTTTATACTGGTCTGTACTGGGCCATACTGGGCCATACTGGTTTATACTGGTCTGTGCTGGGCCATACTGGTTTATACTGGTCTGTGCTGGGCCATACTGGGCCATACTGGTCTGTGCTGGGCCATACTGGGCCATACTGGTCTGTACTGGGCCATACTGGTCTGTGCAGGGCCATACTGGTTTATACTGGTCTGTGCTGGGCCATACTGGTTTTTACTGGTTTATACTGGTTTATACTGGGCCATACTGGTCTGAACTGGGCCATACTGGGCCATACTGGTTTGTACCAGGCCATACTGGTTTATACTGGCCCATACTGGTCTGTGCAGGGCCATACTGGTTTATACTGGTCTGTACTGGGCCATACTGGCTTGTACTGGTTTATACTGGTTTATACCGGTCCGTGGTGGTCCGTACTGGTTTATACTGGTTTATACTGGTTTGTACTGGATTCTACTGGTTTATACTGGTGTCCCCCCCCCCCC
>NW_024962577.1:0-1184 GCF_019238085.1 Lagopus leucura | reverse complement strand
AGAGGAAATATGAGGGAATCGCCCCCAGAGCGCGGAGGGAGACACGCGGAGCAGCGCCGGGCCGAGGAGGAAACTCGAGGAGGAAAAATCTCCCCCGAAAGCCCGCTGCCTGCAAACGTCCCTGCATGGTCGCAAGAAACAGCTAAAACAGAAGGAAAACCCCGCACGAACATTCACGTGTTGGTTTTCTCTCTGCCCGTTTTCCCCCCTTCTTTCTCTCTCTCTTTTTTTGTATTGTTGTTGTCGTCCTTTTGCTTTCCCCGAACTTTCTCGTGAAAGGAGGCAATAAAACGATCAGAAATGCATGCCAAGAGAGCAGCTCTGTTACCTGGTTCGCTCCCACATCCTTTTTCCAACGCCCCAGAGACGGCCCTCATGGTTTGGGTGGTTTCTTCCAAAGTGAGAGGTCTGGGGGAGGGGGGGTTGGGTGAGGATTTGGGTTTTCTCCCCCAAATATAAAGCTTTCACCTTTACGATCCAGATTTTATTATTAGTATTATTATTTCCCCTGAAGATTCTGGTCGAACTCCGGGTGCTTTTTCCCCAACAGACGGTCTGAGGAGATTTGCTGTTGAATAACAATGGGAAAAGGATAAGTATTTAAAGAAAAGAAGTGATTAATGATTTTCTGTATAATTCTCGCATTTTTCTTGGCTTCTGTCTGCTTATAATGGCTGTGAACTTTTAGGTCCTATAGAAATCTTCTTTTCTCCCCCTTCTATTCTATTCATACTTTCCAGCTTTGATTTGCTTCTATAGACCCCGCATTCCTGGTAGCATATGCTTTTTTTTTTTAAGAACGATCCCTTCCATCTCTTCACTACCTCGCACATCACACCCTTCAGAGTTTGGGGTTTGGTTTCTTTTTTTGCCCCCACATCAAAGCGAGAAACGCTCAAATCAAACGCACCAGCAGCAAAAAATTCACCCCCACCTCCAGGCACCGCCGTGCGACAACGGGCCCTGAAATCCTCCCTGGGAATAAAAAATAATACAAAATAAAATAAAATAAATAGAAAAATAAAGGAACTCGACGCGTTGGCTGCTGCTACCTCTACAATTGCGATAGCCGACCCCAAAAGCGCCCATAAATCCTTTTCTTCTCCATCTGAACGTGTCACAAACCCGACCCCTGTCACTGCGTTAATATTATTTTAACCGTTTGAAAATGTCGATAGAAAAAA
>NW_024962576.1:0-1927 GCF_019238085.1 Lagopus leucura | reverse complement strand
ATGGGGACAGGGGACATGGGGGGACATGGGGGGACAAGGACACAGGGACAGGGGGGCATGGGGATATGTGGACACAAAGGACGTGGGGACACAGGGCCAGGGGGACAGGGGGGCACAAGGACACAAGGGTCATGGAGACAGGGATGTGGACGGAGGGACATGGGGACACGGGGACAGCAGGACAGAGGGACCCGGGGGAACAGCGGCCGATGGACGTGGGGTGACCTCAATCTCGCGGCCATTGGGGTTGGGATGCGGGGCGGCAGCGGCCCTGTGGCACGGGGGGACCCGAGGGGACACGGGGGGGACAAGGGGGGGTTGCGCCCGCGCCCCCCAGCGCCGCCCCCATCCCCGCGGCAGAGGAGCGACGCGCGCGCGGCCCCCGCCTGGGCTGCGGTGGTGGCCATCGACTTCGGCACCACGGCCAGCGGCTACGGCTTCGGCTTCTGCTGCGACCCCGAGGCCATCCACGTCATGAGGTGACGCCGCGGGGCCTCCGTGTGCCATCGTGTGTCACCGTGTGTCACCATGTGCCACCGTGTGTCATCATGTGTCATCATGTGCCTCCGTGTGCCTCCGTGTGCCTCTGTGTGTCACCTTGTGTCTCCGTGTGCCATCGTGTGTCACCGTGTGTCACCATGTGCCTCCGTGTGCCTCTGTGTGCCACCATGTGTCATCATGTGCTTCTGTGTGCCTCTGTGTGCCACCATGTGTCACAGTGTGTCATCATGTGTCACCATGTGCCTCCGTGTGCCTCCGTGTGTCATCAAGTGTCATCATGTGCCACCGTGTGCCTCTGTGTGCCACCATGTGTCACCGTGTGTCACCATGTGCCTCCATATGTCACCATGTGCCTCTGTGTGCCTTCATGGGTCACCATGTGTCACCATGTGCCATCAAGTGCCTCTGTGTGTCACCGTGTGCCTCCATATGTCACCATGTGCCTCTGTGTGCCTCTGTGTGCCTTCATGGGTCACCATGTGCCTCTGTGTGTCACCGTGTGTCACCATGTGCCTCCGTGTGCCACCATGTGTCACCATGTGTCACCATGTGTCATCATGTGTCATCATGTGCTTCTGTGTGCCTCTGTGTGCCACCATGTGTCACCATGTGTCACCATGTGTCACTGTGTGTCATCATGTGCTTCTGTGTGCCTCCGTGTGCCATTGTGTGTCACCGTGTGTCATCAAGTGTCATCATGTGCCTCCGTGTGCCTCCGTGTGCCTCCGTGTGTCACCATGTGTCACTATGTGCCTCCGTGTGCCTCTGTGTGTCACCGTGTGTCATCATGTGCTTCTGTATGCCTCGGTGTGCCACCATGTGCCTCTGTGTGCCTCTGTGTGTCACCATGTACCACCATATACCACCATGTGCCTCCGTGTGCCACCGTGTATCACTGTGTGCCTCTGTGTGTCACCGTGTGTCACCATGTGCCACCGTGTGTCATCATGTGTCATCATGTGCCACCGTGTGCCTCCGTGTGCCTCTGTGTGTCACCTTGTGTCTCCGTGTGCCATCGTGTGCTTCTGTGTGCCTCCGTGTGCCTCCGTGTGTCATCAAGTGTCATCGTGTGCCTCTGTGTGTCACCGTGTGCCTCCGTGTGTCACCGTGTGTCACCGTGTGTCAAGTGTCACCAGGTGCCTCTGTGTGCCACCGTGTGTCACCATGTGCCACCATGTGCCCCTGTGTGCCTCCATATGTCACCATGTGCCTCTGTGTGTCACCATGTGCCTCTGTGTGTCACCATGTGCTGCCATGTGCCACCGTGTGCCTCTGTGTGCCTCTGTGTGTCACCACAGGCCTCCATGCACCACACCGTGCCATGCAATGCTGTGCCATGCAGTGTAGTGCCATGCAGTGCCATGCAGTGCTGTGCCATGCAGTGCTGTGCCATGCAGTGCTGTGCCATGCAGTGCCATGCAGTGCC
>NW_024962575.1:0-15122 GCF_019238085.1 Lagopus leucura | reverse complement strand
CTTCTCCATGCTGAACAAGCCCAGCTCCCTCAGCCTGTCTTTGTAGGAGAAGGGAGCTGCTGCTTGTAGGTATCCACGTGGACACGAAGTGGAAGAGGTTACAGCACCCAAGTTTCTGCTCTTCTCCTTGTATTTCTGAATGCCTAAGGCAGGGAGGTTGGAACTGGGCGATCCTTAAGGTTCTTCCAACCCAAACCATTCCGTTTCTAACCCAAACCATTCTAAAGCTGCTTTAATTTAGGCTGAGACCACCTGATCATGCTATCCATTGGGTAGGTATGCTCTAATTGAATTTCAGCCTTATTTTGGATGCTTAGAGGAGATTAGAAAAAGATGTATTTTCTGATACATTTCATCAGGAAATGAGCCATTTCCTTGCTATATCTGGGGTCTGTAGAAGACCTACAGAAATCTCAAGTTTCCCTTCCAAACCAAGAGAGGATTTGAGTCCATTTTTACAGCTGATTTGCTACGAGGTTCAGTGGGGCTGCACCTCACCTCCCTTCTTCTCCAACCCCAAATATTTTTGGGCCTTCCCAGAAGAGAGCAGCTCACCCTCCAGAGGCTGAAAGCTTTGAGAAGGGTAGAGTGGAAATCCTGGTGTGAGTACCCCAGTGCTTTGGGCTGCTGCCTCATTGATTAAACCTTTATTGTATGGTACTGCCATAGTGCAGCAGTCCCCTCTGTGCTTTGCATAAAGACATGAGTTCTTCAGCTAGGAGAAATGCCATCACATTTAATTTCCTGGCTTAAAATGAAGATGATTGAAGCAAGATAACAATCCACTTTAAAAAAAAAAATAGGAAAAATAACAGGATATGTGTCCCATAGCACAGCCCACATCTCTGGGGGACTGATAGAGCTGTCAGGGTGCCTGGTGCAGTGTCCCTCCTGGAGGTTCAGTCCTGGGAGCTTCAATCTCCATGGGGGGAGCATTGGGGTGGGTTGGGGTGCAGCTCCTCAGGGTGTGGGCGCTGCTGCCGGGCCATGCACTGCCGGAAGGCCTGGACCTGAGCCTGGCAGCGCCGCCAGTCCCGCTGCTCTGCCATGCACTCCTGCAGTGCCCAGTGCTGCTCTGCACAGCCCGTCCGTGACACCATGGCCTCCACTGGATCCTCCTCCTCTTCCTCCTGCGATTTAGGACGGCTCCAGGCATGTCCAGGCTTTGCCATAGCTCCGGTTCCTAGAGCGGGGCTGGAGGGTGATGGAAGATCAGGGTGCTGCCTCCCATGACTGCTCTGATGATTGGGGGCATTTTCTTTTTAGGTGGTACAGAACCACCACCTTTCTTCCCCCCCCAGCCTATGGATACACCCCATACAATCTCCATGACACCCAGCACCTCCCATACCTCTACGGGTACCTGGAAATCCCCATGCAACCCTCAGGGCACCCAGAACCTCCCCATACCTTTATGAGTGCTCAGCACCCCCTTCCTCCTCCCCTCCCCCCCGGTGGAACCCAGCATCGTCTATACCTCTATGGGCACCCAGTAACCCCCTGCACCCCCACAGCACCCATGTGTCTCCCAGGGGTGCCCAGCAATCCCCATACACCCTCCAGAGCACCCAGTACCCCCCATAAAACCCAGTATTCCTCCATATGCCTCAAGGACACTCACAACCTCCCATACCCTTACGAATACTCAGCACCCCTATGTTGCCCCCCAGCTCACCCCACACGCCCATGGGTTCTCAGCTGTCCTCCACATCACCCAGTACCCTCCATACGCCCCCCCAGAGCACACTACACCCCCCACGTACCCCTCCCTGGGCATCCAGCGGATCCCAAACCCATATGAGCGCCTCCATACAACACCCAGAGGGCTCATCACCTCCTACGCGCCCAGACCCTCCCTCCCCCAGTATCCCCTATAGGGGTTCAGCTCCCTCCATACCTCTTTAACTCTGCGCGGCCCCTTTAAAGCTGACTTCCGTGTAGACACTTCCGGGGCGGGGAGAAGTCGCGAAACGCTCGCTCATTGGAGGGCGCCTGGACCTTCCGCTTCCGCCCCGCGTGGGTGCTGACGGGAAAGAGGAAGGCGGAAGAGGAAGGGGGTGTAGCGTCAAGATGGCGGCGACGCTGCGGATCCAGAGCGACTGGAGTCAGGCGCTGAGGTGGGAGCTGCCCCTCGGTCCCTTTCCAGCCCCAATCTCCTTCTCCCGGCCCCGCGGTCACCGCCGGTCTTTCTCTCCGCAGGAGGGATGAGGGCGAGGCCTGGCTGAGCTGCCGCAGCCCGGGTGAGCGCTGAGGGCGACCTGTGGAGCGCCTGGGTGGGGGTGGTGCGGCCTGAGGGGGGTGGGAGCTGAAGGGTGGAGTGGTGGCCTGGGGATGTCATTTAAGGAGAAATAACCCCGCGGGTCGAGGGAGCTGGGACCTGTTGGGAGCTGTGGGGTCGGAGGGTTGAGGGTGGTTGTGGAGGGGGTACGAGGGTAAGGAAGGTTGTGGGGGTATTGAGAAGAGTGGAGGGCGTTTTGAGAGGGGGCGTGAGATAGAGAAATAAGGGTGGTTCTGGGGAAATCTGGGGGTTAGATGGAGGGAGTGGGGAAAGTTTTGGGGGGGACTTTTTAGGTTAGGTGTAGGGTGAAGGTGGCTGGGGGTTTTGGGAGATGAAGATGGTTGGGGGTGGGCTGTGAGTAGGGAGTGAGGGGAGTTTTGGGGAGAGAGAAATAAATCTGCAGGTTAAGAAGAGGGAATGAGAGTGGTTTGGTTTGGGGAAACGGGGTTAAGAGGGGGTGAGGATGGCTTGGTGAGGCCTTGTGGGTTAGGAAGAGGTGGGTAAAGATGGTTTGGTGGGAGTTAGGAGGGGGTGAGAATGGTTTGAGGTGATGAGAGCAGTTTTGGGAGTGTTCTGGGGATAAGGACAGGGTGAGGATGGTTTGAGGAGTGGGAATAGTCTGTGGATTAGGAAGGAGGGGTGAGAATGGTTTGGTGGGGGATAGTTTAAGAGACTCGTTTTGATTAAGAGAGGGTGGGAATGTTTTTGGATGGGTTAGGACAGGAGTGAAGATAGTTTTGGGTGGACAGTGTGGGTTCGGAGAGGGTGAGGAGGGAGGTCTGTGTGTTAGAAGGAGGGAGTAGAAGTGGTTTTGCAAGAAGCGCTATAGGTTAGGAAAGGATTGGAGGTTTGTGGGGGGATGCTGTGGGTTAAGTAGAGGGGTGAGAATGTCTTGGGGGGCACCCCATGGGTTAGGATGGTTTGAGAGATGCCTGAGGATTGGGTGGGTGGTGAAGATGATATGAGGGGGGACTGTGAGTTAGGATGAGTGGAGTGATGACAGTATGGGGAAGCTCCACAGGTTAGGAGGAGAGGGTGAGGACAGTTTAGAGGAGTCATAGAATCATGATAGAATGGCCTGGGTTGAAAAGGAGTACAGTGCTCATCCAGTTCCAACACCCTGCTGTGTGCAGGGTTGCCAGCCAGCAGCCCAAGCTGCCCAGAGCCGCATCCAGCCTGGCCTTGAATGCCTCCACAACCTCCTTGGGTAACCTGTTCCAGAGTGTTAGGAGGTGGTGAGAGTGGTTTTGGGGGTAGGGAGCAGAGGGCTGTGGATTAGGAAGAGAGAATGAGAATGGTTTATTGGGAGGGAGGAGGAGGAAGCAGTGGTTAGGAGGGTGTGAGGATAGTTTTGTGGGCACCTGCAGGTTAAGAAGAGGGTTGAAGGTAGTTTAGGGATGAACCCTGTGGGTTAAATGTGAGGAGGTTGAGCTGATGGCTGCTGATCTCTGCAGGGAAGCCCACGCTGTACGGCAGCCTGACCCGCCGTGGGCTCAGCACCGATGGCGTCCCTGACATCGCTGCCTCCGAGGGCTTTGTGGTTGGCGAAGTCACCAAGGTGACAGGGCTGGGGGAAATGTGGGCTTAGTAACTGCTTTCCACAGCTGAAGGGGCCGTAGCCTTCGTGCAGCTGAAACAGTCGCTGTCACCTGGTCTGCCTCTGTGCGGTGCTCAGGTGTCTGTGGAGGTTGTAGTGAAGTGTGGTCGAGCTCTTAGCCCAGGTGACAGCTGTAAGATGAGAGCTGATGGCTTCGAGTTGCACTGGGAACGGGTCAGATTGAAAAGGAGGAAAAAAAATCTGCTTTGAAAATGTTGTAATGCACATCATTACACGGCTACCCAGGATGTGGTGAAATTACCACCCCTGGAGGTGTTCCAAAGTCGTGGGGGTTGGGCTGGGGTTGGGGATCTTTGAGTTCTTTTCAAAGGTTGAAATTGATGTGGTAATATTTCTCTGCATCTCTCATCACCAGTTGGCTGTAAGCTGTTTGTGCCCCAGGCGTTTACGAGCGTTTCAGAAGGACTAACAGCACTTGTGCTTTTCTCCCCTAGAAAAGCATTCTCATTTCTTGTCCTCATGAGAATGCATCCACCAAATTCTTGGCACCGTACACAACTTTTTCCAGGATTCATCAGAAAAGTGTAAGTGACCTTGCTCTGTAAGAAATAGCTGGCAGTGACTGAATGCTTTCATGATGCACCTGACTGCTCTGTTCCTGGTCAAGTGATAACTTTGTGTGTAAACTGGTTAGTAAACCACATCAGACCTTATACATAACAGCAACGATGCTGGTAAAGCTTCACACACACAAAAAAAGTCCAAGATTCTATAGATGCTTGCGTGTTACCTCTTAAAACTGATCTGTTTTATTTCATGGCTGTTTGTGCTGTTATATTCCTGGAGGTTCCTGAAGTTCAAATTGCCTTGTAACAGTTGTAAGAAACTGGATGCTTGACTGGGACTGGGTAATATTTGAGTCTGACTTTATTTTCTCTTTTGATAATAAATCAATTAAAAGATCCAAGTGATTTCCTGATTTCCCTGTATTTCCTAGGTTATTTCATATGATTTTTTTTCATATTAAAGTTTTGATGTGAGCACTGGAGTATATTTATTGTTCCTTGCAAGGGGGTGCAGTAGAGGAGTAGTTGTAGAGGAGTCTGACAGCTAAAAGAGCCACAGGGATGTGAGAGGAATTGGGCTGGGGTTTCTGAGGGTGCTCTGGGAAGTCTGGTTGGCTTCCCAGCACAGAGCATGGCTGAATGCTCAGGGCTGAGCTGTGGATACCAGAACCTGGTGTTATGGAGCTGCAGGTAGTAAATGAGTTTGGAGAAGGCCCTGCTGCTGGTAGGTTTGTTTTCTTTGTGATCAACAAGAAACTTGAATTTCCCAGTGCCACAGAGACCAGATGTGGCCTTCTTGGAACGTTTCCTCTTCTAGTTGTCACTTTGGTTCACAGAATCACTTTTTAACCACTTTCTTGCAAGTGCTCTAATCTGCTCATATTCTATTCCATGGTGGATTCCACTGTGGAGTCATTAGATAGAGGCATTAGTATGTCCAAAAAAAAAAACCCCACAAGACAAAAGAGGCTCCGTGCACTGAGCTCTTCATTTTTATGAAACCTCCTCCTGTTTGCAGTGCTCGTTTGCTGTCATTTAATGAAGCTGTCTGTGATGCTTGCCATAACACAGCTGCATTGAGCTTCCATTTGCAGGGTCAGTGGAGCAGCCAGGAATTGAATGCTGTGTGCATTCATCTTAATCTGGTTGGGATTTCAGAGACTACAAAAGCTCAACTTGTATTTTAAAATGTATGTTCATCAACTTGCCACTTACTTTAATGAGACCTGCTTGTTTTATGGAGCAATCCTCTTTCTTGCACCTTGCAGTCTGGGGGTGCAAGAAGCACAGCTCCTCCCTGATACAGAGCAGCCAACTTGGACCTGAAATTTCCTTTTTGCACTGTGGAGGAAGACAAAGTTGGCTTTGCTGGGCAGTGATCTGTGCATTTGCTGAATGCTTCACCCTGATAGGGAAATGATCCAAGAAATGATGGAGCTTGCAGCCTGCACGCACAGCCAGCTGCCCTAATGGGAGCCCCTGATGGCTTCCACTGTACACCTGACTCGTGATTTATTGAGTAAATTGTTGTGATAAACTCAGCAGAAAATGCTGAAAAGCAAAGTTTGTGTTAATGAAGCTTAACAGCAATATAAATCGAGATGCCTTTTGGCATTTTGAGGCAATTCCACATCTCTGCAGCTGTTTTAAAAGGCAGTGGGGCTGTGCTGAGCCCAGGCTTGGCACAGAGGCAGCTCCTGAGGCAGAGGTGAATCACTTCTCTCAGCTCTGTGCTACTGAAGGGTTCCCAGCTGCCCTTTTGTGTGATAAATGCAGTCAACATTCACAGCATAGCAAAATGGAAATGCAGGCAGAAGTGTTGAGTCTGCTGTCAGAGGGCTGTGATGGCTTGCAGCTGTGCTACAGAGCTCCTCTGGCAGCAGCTGAAGCAATATCCATTAATGTGTGGATGAGTTTAAAGCTCAGCTCCTGTTGCCCTGCTTACCTGCTGCTGCTTGTTCTGAGTGCTCATGCTTGCCCTTGCCTGTTTCTGTATCCCTCCTGAGCACCTGGGAGTGCCATACATCAGCGAGGTGTTTTGTTCTTGTGTAACATCCTTCACAGGCTGCTTTTTGCTTAACAGAGAGCAAATTGCCACGGGTTGTGGTGTTAAATTAAGCATCGCCCAGGTTAACCACATGTAAGTAAACGTGTTTAATGGCTTTTTTAATAGCTAAGGCACTGCCTTTTCCTTCAGTATCTTCTAACTCCTGTTTTAATTCCCAAACTGGCTTTATTTAAAGTGGAGGCACAAACTCTGGGTGATGCATGTGCACAATAAGGTGCCATAAGAACTGCAGTCTGCATTCCTCAGTGTGACTTCTCGCAGTGGGTTGGTGTTTCTCGTGTCTGTCGGTGGCTTTTGCCACTGCAGTGCTTTCTTTTAATCCACAGAATGCAAACAGAATCACTTGGAAGGTTCTGAAGGTAATGCAGTGTGAATCCAACAGCCTCCAATTCTTGTAAGAGAAGGCAGCGTTCTTCTAGTCAGCAGTGACATCTTCACTGCTTCCAGCAGGATGCAGTGCTGCCGTTAACCCTTGCTCTAACAAAACCCAGGTGTTTTTTCTGCCTTTTATTGCAGTCCATTTGGAAACCTCTATCTTGCAGTGTGCTCCTGCAGCTCAGAAAGCAAATGGGATCCTGGGCTCCATCAGCAGAGGGGTGGCCAGCAGGGACAGGGAGGTGATTGTCCCTCTCTGCTCTGCTCTTGTGAGGCCCCATCTGCAGCACTGCGTCCAGGGCTGGAGCCCCCAGCACAAGAAAGACAGGGAGCTGTTGGAGAGGAGCCACAGAGATGAGCAGAGGGCTGCAGCACCTCCCTACAAAGACAGGCTGAGGGAGCTGAGCAGCCTGGGCTGCTGTGAAATGTGGAGGTTGGTGGCCCTGCCTGTGGTGGGGGGGGTTGGAGCTTCATGATCCTTGAGGTCCCTTCCAACCCGGGCCGTTCTATGATATCAGGTGTAGTTTCCCTGTTACCTTACATCACTTCATCCACAACTGCAACACATCTTCCTTTCTCAGTGGCAGCAGTAATGTCTTTCATTGTGGGAATGGTGATCCTGTTAGGGGAGTGTGAGTTTAACATCTGTTGTCTTCCAAGGTACTCAGGTGTGCTGGTGTTAACGCAGAGCATGCAGTTGTTTGTACCCTGCTGTCACAGAGCCCTTCTGAGGAGACAGCCTGCTTGCATCAAATCAGTTTTAGTTCAGTGTTTTGGGAAACTTTGGCTCCATAGGTATCTTAAGCAGTGTCTGCAAGCTGGGCAGGCAGGGAGTGCAGTTATCTGGGGTTGTGAGGAGCAGCTTAGCTCATTGCTTAACTGCATATGATAGTTGCTGGGAAAATCCAAGCTTCATCTGCTTCATCTGGAGTGAGCCTAAAATCCAACCTCTTTCCATGCAGCTCTCTGACTCAGCATTGCTCTTCTCTCTGCTTTGCACATCTCCGCAGTGAAACAAGCAGAGAATAACAATTTTTTTTGTGTCTGGTTGGTGGCAATTAGAAGAAATCTGGGGTGCTTTGTGCCAGCTTCTGGTCCCCCAGCTCATCTCATCATAGAATATCCTGGGTTGCAAAGGAGCACAGTGCTCATCCAGCTCCAAGCCCTGCTGTGTGCAGGTCGCCAACCAGCAGCCCAGGCTGCCCAGAGCCACATCCAGCCTGGCCTTGAATGCCTGCAGGGATGGATGGGGCATCCACAGCCTCCTTGGGCAACCTGTTCATTTCATTATCCTCTCTTCATGTAAAGGCATAATTGGTGGCTCAAAATGTATTGAGTTTGAGGAGACAGAGTCAGTGAGCTTAAGGATGTTAAATGTTAGGGGGTGTTACTGAGCTGAAATCTGTAGCTGAATGTATGGGCACTTCCAGGTGTTTTTAAAGAGTTAAGCAATCTGTCTTGGTGAGATAATTGTGCTGGATGATGTACTTAGCACATCTCCCGTGGGGTTGTACGTTCTTGAGCAGGAATTGCTATGTACAGAATCACCTAAAGCTAACATATTGTGTGTTTTGTCCCTCCTGCAGATTACCTGTCTGGATATTTCCAGTGGTGGGGGCCTCGGCGTGTCTACCAGCACAGATGGGACCATGAAGATCTGGCAGGCTGCAAATGGAGAAATAAGAGTAAGAGCAGCAGCTTTATTTGGTTTTGTGTTGTCTCTGACATTGCAGTGTCCAGCTATGACCTGGGGCAGGCTGTCTGCATGCTGTGGGCAGGCAGGTGTCTGGTTCTTGATTGAAAAGCTGATGGGAATCTGTACATCTTAGAGGTTTTCTGCTGTGACTGTTGGAAAGCACAACTGCTCTGAAAAGAGAGAATGCTCATCAGTGTGATGAGAGCTCGAAGATGAGGAGTTACAGCTGGACTGCTGGAGGGAACTGACAGCTCCTAGCCTGCGTGCTGCAGGCACTGCTTTATTCTGTGATAGAGAAGAGGAGGAGAAACTGCCCGTGACACTTAATCTGTTATTAGAAACAAATGTAATTCCTTTGCTTTGCAGTGAGTGTTCACATAGCAGAGTGAGGCTGAAAGTGTCCCTTTTTGCCTGCCTAGAATTCAGATAAATCTGTCCCAGGAGTGCAGACCTGGAGGATCTGAGCTTAATCCTCCACCCACGTGGTAACACCCATCTCTCCAATGTCATAGCTCAAAAATTGCTTGGCATGAGGGTGATGACAATGGAACTAGCATGTAGTTCTTTGTTTTTCCAGAGACTATTGGAAGGCCATGTGTATGATGTGAATTGTTGCAGGTTTTTCCCATCTGGCCTTGTGGTTCTGAGTGGGGGAATGGATGCCCAGCTAAAGATCTGGTCAGCAGAAGATGCCAGCTGCGTAGTAACCTTTAAAGGTCACAAAGGAGGTACAGAGTACTTAGCCTTTAAAATGCTTAACCTGCCACGTGTGTGTCATTGCATTGCACTCAAGGGCTGACCTTCAGTCCCCAGCCTGCTGCACCTCGTGCTGTACGTTTGTGTTAGATCTCAGTGTGTTACATCTTCAGCCTCCAGGAATGTGAATAAAAAGGTCAGTGGTTGCTGTGTTAAACAGCTGAAGCTTTCTCTTGATGAGCTGAGGGAGGACACGATCCCTCAGCCTGTTGTGAGTGCCAGAGGTGGAGCTCTGGAGCTCTGATCTGCAGGAGTGGCCTTGCTGCTTGCAAGGAAGTGCCTCCTGCTCGTTCCCAGCTCATCATGCTTACCTTCAGTTGCTCCAGAGCCTCTTCCTTTTTATTTTCCTTTGCCTAGAAAAGCATGCAGCAGCTTTAAGAGATGTGCAGAAGGTGAATGGGCAGTTAGTGCCTTGAGGGTGCCATTCTCACTTTCAGCACCACGCTCAGCAAGAGCAGCTGCAAGGATGCTTCAATGAGGATTTCTCTGTCGAGGCTGGAATAAGCTTCTTCATTCTCAGATATTCAGCTCTGCCCTCTTTGATGATCTTGCTGCTGAAAATGACAATAAATTACTTGCATAGAGGATTCCTGGTCCACCTTCTGTGGTGCTTTGAGGGCTGTTTGCTGTGATTGCTACAAACTCTTCCCACTGACACTTTATTCCCAGTGGATTGCAAGGCATGGTGAGCCACCCAGAAAGCCTCCTGAGAGCAAGCTTTTGGGCAGAAATGTCTCCCATCCTTGGAGATCAGCGAGGTCAGGCTGGCCCAGGCTCTGAGCACCTGATGGAGATGTGGGTGTCCCTGTTCACTGCAGGGATTTGGAGCAGGTGGCCTTGAGACCGTGGCCAACTCAAATGATTCTATGGACAGAGCCTCTGACATAATCTCTGACAAGATTTGGTTTTCAGGACCATTCATTCAGAAGCAGTCTGAATTTATACGTGCTGCTTAAGCAAGCTCCTATTTTACTCCTGTTTACCAATTTAACAGTTGGGTGAGCGTGAGCAAGTCCAAGTGAGCTGCAGATGCAGCATGGGATGCCCAAAACACTGCTCAAATCCCACTTTCCTGAGCAAATAGCACAGCTCTGCACAGGCTCCTGTTCTCCCCGTCTCACAAGGTGCTTTGCTGAGGGCTGTGAGCCATGCAGCCACCTGCTGAAAGCCTGATTAACTTGTTTTGCACTGAACATGCTGTTGTTTTCGTGTGATCTAATTGCATGGCTTTAAAACAGATTCACACAAATGTAAGCAAAACGTGGCAGGCAGTGTGATGGTGTGATGGCATTGGGTCAGAACAGCTCTGTTTGATGCCTCCAAGGTTCACCTTCAGAACTCCAGCCCAAACTGCTTGGCTTCTGCTGATTCAGGCTTCCCCTGTTATTTCAGTTTGTGATGTTTAATGACTGCTTCTGTAGGGAAAGTATTAATTAAGTCTTCTAACCATCTGACTGTTCCCTTCCAGAAAAACACTGTCATGTTGGTTTTGTTGGCTTTTTTTTCAAATCTGGACTCAAAATGGAGCGGCTGGGGGCATTAGCATTTGCTAAGGCTGCTCTTTTGATGTTCCTGCAGCTGGGTAATAGAGATACTGCTTGCCCTGTGCAGCTTTTGGGATTATCCAGAGCTGTAGTTGGCAGTGCTGCAGGAGTGCTGGGCTAGACAGCTTCCTGCCCAAGCTAGAGGTGAACTTTGGAGCTAGAAACTTGGCAGGAGCTGCAGTATCAGCTAAGTCTGAGATGTGGGAGGTCATTGCCCAGTTCTGCTCCAAGTTACAGCTCACTGGGGGGGAAAGGGACCACAATTTAGGGGGTTTAACCAGGTGACTTGTAGAAATCCCTTCCAACCTCAGCCATACTGTGATGTTGGTAGCATCCCACCCTTGTGCAGCGTGCTGGCTCCCATGCTGATCCACTGGGAGCTGCTGTCTTTCACACAGACTCCTCTGTGGTCGTTGCCTCGGGGCTTGTAGGTGGGTGCATGGTTGCCCTGGGACATGTATGCTTCTGTCAGCCTTTGCCTTCTGTGCTGTCTCTGAACACGGCCTTTGCTTTGATGCAGGTATTTTGGATACTGCCATTGTGGATCGGGGAAGAAATGTCCTTTCCTGCTCTAGGGATGGCACTGCACGCCTCTGGGACTGTGGCAAATCCTCCTGTCTGGGTGTCATTGCTGACTGTGGCTCCCCCATCAACGGCATCGCTGTGGGCACTGCTGATGACTCAGTGAACCTGGGCACGCCTGAAAAAGCTCCCAGTAAGGAACATTCTGAAAGGACAACCTCTATTTCCCCTTTGTTTTGTCAGCTGGTGCTGCAGGTGTAATTCAGAGAGCGTGGCATGCTGCCTATACCTTCCCTAGGTCACCAGAATGCAGCCCTGTGGAGGAATTCAGCCTTACCTTCCAGCTTGGGTGGTTAAGACTGCAGTCTCGTTTGCTGTTGGCCTGCTTTGCATAAGAGGGGTTTCAGCAGTTGTGATCCCAACCATCTGACTTGAGGACATTGTCTCCCTGTGCTGCTGGAGTAAACTTTTGTCTTCCTCTCAGGTGAACGTGAGGTTGGGACGGAAGGGAAAATCCTGCTGCTGGCTCGAGAAGACAAGAAGCTGCAAGGAGTTGGGCTGCAGAGCAGGCAGATGGTAAGGAGGCTCAGACTATCAGTAATGCTTCCAAATACCCCTCTGCAGGAGGGGATGGGAACCAGGACTGTGCACACGCACTGGTTTTGTGCTCCTGTGTGAGTGCTCAGGAGCTGCTATCTATCCAGCTCTCTGGGGAGCAATGCCTTTGGAAGGGGTCCCAGGTTGCAGTGTTCTCCCCTGTATTTATTCACTGAAAGAGAGACTAAAGGCCAGTGCAATAAAGGGATCCTTTCTCTCCTTTTTTTCTGGGTAGGTTTATATATGGGGGGGGTTGAGGAGTAAGAATTGCTCATGTGTTCCACCCAGGTATGTGGCAAACTAAACAGCAGCCAGTAGGTATCATTGAGAATGCAGGAACTGAGGCTGTGTCTGCAGGGCTGCTGCTTTCCCAGCACTCCTTCCCTGTGGCCTGCTCAGGGGCTGCACAGCCATGCAGCTGGAGTGTAAAGTTGCTCTTTGTTTTGAATAGCATGTGAAGGGATCTGAGGTGTTCACCGACCCATTTCCCTCCAGCCAAGGGAAGGGAGTTAGCAGGTCTGAGGTCCTGAAGATCCTACAGGACTGTCCCAGGCTGTAGGACACAAACTTCTGGCATAGCAGATTTAATTCCTTGTGGAGAATGAAAATTGAGTGGAGCAGATGCTCACTGGTGAGTGGGGTGTCAAAGGCTTGGCTGGCAGTAATTTGCAGCCCTGCAGCAACGGTTGTGGCTCTGTGAGAAGGGAGCAGTCTTCACAAACCTGCTTTGCAGATCTGCTCTTGCTGCTGTGTCTGAAGACAAGTTTGAGCTCAGTGTTGGTCTGCCTGTCATGGTGTGATGGATCTCTTCTCCAGAGTGCCCCTGGGGCACTCACTGATGGCAGTAACCTCACTAATTTGGCACGTCTGGTTCTAGGGCACTGTTCTCCCACACATCTTGGAGCAGAGTTGAGAGGGTTATTAACCTACCTGTGGATTTGTGCCATGACTCACAGAAACAACCTTACTGACTGAGTAAATTGCTTCCTATTCCTGGCTGTCCTGCGGCTGCTTTGGCACATCTGTGACACTTGCTGTTTTTTATATTCCCAGGTGTTCCTCTTTGATGGATCTGATGCATTCAATTGCTGCACGTTCCTCTCAAGTACCTATTTCCTAGCAGGGACTCAGGATGGGAACATCTATCAGCTGGATGTGAGAAACACCAAGTGAGTGCATGCCTGGGGCTACAAGTACTGAATGGCAATTGTGGGTGGTTGTTTTCCTCTGAGGAAGAGTCAAATCAAAGGTTCTGGCAGACATTGCCTCTTCTGAAGGTGGATTCAGCCCAGGCAGTGGCACTGTGAGCTTTGGAGCCCCTTGGCATCTTTTCTTTCTCTTGGGGAGCACTCAGGAGGATGTTTGGCAGGAGATGCTCTGAGGTGGCTTTTACTGGTGTGAAGGGCAAGCTCCAAGCAAGGAGCATCCAGATGGATGGGGGAGGACAGGGGAGCCTGGCATGGAAAAACCTGAGAAGTCTTTCATGCACGATAAGCTCCAAGCTTGTGGCTGTTTTGGTAGGGATAATCCCTGTGTCTTAATGTTCTCCTTATGTATCTTCTAATCACTACCTCACATTCTTCTTTCAGCGCTCAGACTTTGGGATGGATTTTGATTTGTCCATAATGCTTTTCTTCTTCCTGTTCCTTTGTTTTTTTCCAGTGCTCCAATCCAAATAATTCACAGATCAGGAGCACCAGTGCTTTCTCTGTTCCCGTACAGAGATGGATTCATTGCCAGCCAAGGTAACTCAAGTGCTATGTAGAGATTGTGGAATTGAACTGAGCAGTTTTATGCTCTTTATGCCCTCTCTGATATACAAGCATTGGATGTCCAAGCCTCTAGAAGAGGGCTCAACCAAATGTCCATTGCAAAAAGGTGATGTAGTGGAACCTCCTATTACATAGTTGCTTTTTGCCTTGTGATTTTTCTTGTGCTCCCCCAGAACAGGGCCTGCATGGAGCTTCTCAATCATTACAGCCTTTTCCCATCTCACTGATGCCCTCACAGCACGTCTCCATGTTCTTTATAGAAAGAACACGGCCTGTTTTTACTCCTCACCCAATATTCCTTCCTTCCTTGGTGTTCTTTCTGCTTGCACAGGTGATGGAACGTGCTTTATCATCCAGCAAGACCTCGATTATGTCATCGACCTCACAGAGGCAGACTGTGACCCTGTGTACAAGGTAAGGAATATGGTGTGTTGACTGAAGTAGAGTGCTTGGGGAAAGGTGATGCTGAGCATCAGGCAGTTGCATTTACCTCAGGAATTGGCTGCCTGAGGTTTTCTGTTAATGTTTGGCATAAGCAAATGCTGTCAGCATCTCTCTGTGGTACGTGGTAGTATTATGTCCACTTTGCAGGAGTGGAACTGAAGCAGAGAACTAACTTAGTTGTGGAGTAGATCTGGCAGAATGGTTTTTTTTCTTGTAAGGAAGCTGGAATTTATCTGTGCTTGGGAGTTTATGGGGGTCAAAGCAACAACTGGCAGCACACTGCTGCCTGTCTTCAGCTCCTATGTGATGTGAGACCACAAAAGTACTTCAGCTCTGTGTCCACACAGATGGGAGGCAGTGAGCTGTGTTCCCTGGGCTCTGCACCACATGGTGCAGAGGATGGAAACTGAAGGAAATCAGCTTAGTTTTAAGTGGTTCCCCCTCCGCAGTCCTTTCCTGAGCTGATAAACACAAGTTTAGCATGCAGCATCATTCTGAGTCTGAAATGTGACCTGCAGAATTCAGGGAATCATAAAATCATGAAGGTTGGAAAAGACCTGTAAGGTTACCAACCCCAGCACATCCCACCGTGCCCCCTGCCTGCCCCCATCCCTCAGTGCCACATCCCCACGGCTCTTGAACAACCCAGGGATGGTGACTCCTCCACTCCCTGGGCAGCTGTGCCACTGCATCAGCACACTTTAGACAATGCTTCTTAATACCCCACTGACCCCTCCTGTGGTGCAGTGTGATGCCTTGACCTCTTCTCCTACCAAATTCAGCAGTACCCAAACCCCTTTACCCTTCAGATCTATCAAAAGACCCTTTATGTGAGCACTTACCTGCCCACCTCTGAGACAGGAGTGAAATCTTCAGCAAATTCATACAATTGTAGAATGACAGAATGGCCTGGGTTGCACAGGAGCACAGCGCTCATCCAGCTCCA
>NW_024962574.1:0-1675 GCF_019238085.1 Lagopus leucura | reverse complement strand
GGGGGGGGCAGCTGTGGGGCGGGGATGGATCTATGGGGTGGGGATGGATCTATGGGGCAGGGATGCATCTATGGGGCAGGGATGCATCTATGAAGAGGGGATGGATCTGTGGGGCAGGGATGGATCTATGGGGTGGGGATGGATCTATGGGGCAGACATGCATATAGGAAGTGGGGATGGATCTATGGGGTGGGGATGCATCTATGAAGAGGGATGGATCTATGGGGCATGGATGGATCTGTGGGGCAGGGATGGATCTGTGGGGCTGGGATACATCTATGGGGCAGGGATGGATCTGTGGGGTGGGGATGGATCTATGGGGCTGGGATGCATCCATGGGGCTGGGATGCATCTATGGGGCAGGGATGCATCTATGGGGCAGGGATGCATCTATGGGGCTGGGATGGATCTATGGGGCAGGGATGCATCTATGAAGAGGGGATGGATCCGTGGGGCAGGAACACATCTATGGGGCAGGAAGACAAATATGGGGCTAGGAAAGATCTATGGCACATCTATGGGGCAGGGATGCATCTATGGGGCAGGAACTCATCTGTGGCTCAGGGATGGATCTATGGGGCAGAGGTGGATCTATGGGGCGGAGACAGATCTATGGGGCAGGGATGGACCTCTGGGGTAGGAACACATCTATGGATAAGGGATGGATCTATGGGGCAGAGGTGGATTCTATGGGGCGCGGACACATCAGTAGGGCAGATGCGCCCCCGTGATCCCAGCTCAACTCAACTTCCGCTCCTCCTAACGTCACTTCCGCCCTTCTTGAGGCCATGCGCGCACTACTTCCGCCCTTACCCCGAACTTCCGCCCGCCACTCCACCCCTTCCAACTCATTCAGTTCTCGCACTTCCGCCCGTAATCTCCCAACATCCGCCCTTAAACCCGCCCCTTCCGGCTATCTGCACCAATTCCTCATTAAAGAGCTGCAATCGTTCATTAAAAAGCCCCAGTTATTCAACTTCCGGTCTTCACCTTCACTTCCGCCCTTACATGCACCCACTCCTCGCGACTTCCGCCCTTTCATCCCCCTACAACGCCCTAATCCCAACCCCTCTTCCCCCCAAGCCCTCTTCCGGATTAAACCCCGCCCCTTCCGGCTTCCCTTCACCAACTTGTTATTGAAGAGCCCCAATCCTTCGTTACAGAGCCTTAAAATTGCAACTTCCGGCCTTCACGCTCACTTCCGCCCTTCACCGCACCCGTTTATCCTCCCTTCCGCCCTTAACCCGACCCATTCACACTCACTTCCGCCCTTAAACCGATCCAATCGTCCTCACTTCCGCCCTTAACCAAACCCATTCGCCCTCACTTCCGCCCTTAACCAAACCCATCCGCCCTCACTTCCGCCCTTAACCCGAACTACTCGCCCTCGCTTCCGCCCTCTTATCCTACCACATCCGCCTTAAGCCCCGCCCCTTCCCCCCTCAAGCCATTTTTCCGGCCTCAACCCCTCCCAAGCCCTCATTCGGTCCCAAACCCCGCCCCTTCCGGCCCTCTCCACCAATCCCCTCATTCCTCCCCTCGCCGACGGTGCCGATGGCGGCGGCGCTGCGCGCTCCGAGCGGCGCCCAAACGGCGGCGGCTGCAGCGGCTGCGGCGGCGGCGGCGGCGGCGGCCGGACCCGAAGCGGGAAACCCCGGGCCGGGCCCTTATGGCA
>NW_024962573.1:0-3729 GCF_019238085.1 Lagopus leucura | reverse complement strand
ACTATGTAAGTATTCAGAACAACTGAGCTTTCTGTGGACACTCAGGGTAGCAGTGGTTCCTGTTCTTCAGGTGGCCGCTCTTGACTCAGTGAATACCAATGCCCTCATACGTTCACTTTTCTGTGCAGGGAGTAGAAAACAGCAGGAGCTGCTGGCCTGAAGGCTTTGCCATAACTGAGCAACCTGATGTGGCCATAGGTGACCCTGTTCACTGCAGGGGAGTTGGGTCAGATGGCTTTAAAGGTCCCTTCTGACTCAAACAGGTCTATGATTCTCCCTGCCCCTTTCTGATAACTGCACGGCACAGGCCCCACCAATGATGCAGGTACAAAACGTATTATCCAAAGCAGGAGTTTCTGCTCATAAAGTGGGGCAAGACCTGAATTGTCCAGTCTGAAATTTCCTTGCAGTAGCTCAGATCATTCTTGTTCCCCCTTTTAAAGAAGGCAAAGGGGGGGAAAGGGACCCAAATAAGAAAAAAACAAAAGCCATGCTTAACAAAAGCATGTTTGTGTTTTCCCACGTTTAGATAAACGCTGTCCATCAGTATGTGCAACAACGGAGAAACAGGCTGCAGGAGCTGAAGGCTTTAAATGCCTGGAGAACAGCATCGATGGTAAGTGTTAAGGAAAGATAAAGTACTTCTGTTCCTGATATTGCTTTTCTGTTAAATATCGAGTGAAGGTTTTCTTAGGATTCCCATTTAGGCAGAGCTCAGGGTTCAGACTTCAGCACAGATGATTGTTCTGCACTCAGAGAGCAGACTGAGCCAAAGCAGATACAGATAGAGTCATGAAGCAAACTAGAACAAGGGAGAGGAGAATGAGAGCTCCAGGTGTTTTGGTGATTGCAATTACTTTTTGCCTGTCAGTCAACAGATTCCTGCTTCTAGGGTGTTTGCAGACAGTAGCCTGAGAGCGTTTTGTTTAAAGTAGCCATTGCTCGTGGCCAGTGTTTGGATCAGTTTCTCAGTTACATTCGGTTGGTCGGCACACATGGGTTTTTGCTTTAAGCGTGGATTGAAAGACACTTGCCTGTGTTGGAATGTAGTTTTCACGGATGTATTTGGAAGTTTTTCAGCTACTTTGGAGAGAGAAAGTGGTCACTCCACCATTACCTTCTCTTGGATTGGGAGGACAGTAAGCCCCAAGCACTGGGTTCCCAAGTAAGTTTCTGCATAAGGAACCAGCAATTAAACAGGCGCTGATAAGCGTTCTTCTGCAGCACTGAAACGCAACAGTGTTTCAGTATGGCAGGTGCACCCATCCTCAGCCTTCCTATCCATTTCCTCACTGCAGGCTCTCCAGCCAACAGCAGCAGTGGTGCTGCCCGCTTGTCCTTGCAAATCCCAGCGTCTCATCTGGAAGTGCTCCAGCTGTGGGGAGCTCTGCTGCTGCCTCCAGTCCTCCTGCCCTCGGGGTGACGTCCTCCCACAGCTGTCCCCATCCTGTTGGGACTGGGGATGCTGCAGCTCCATCCGCAGCCCGCTCCTCACTTAACGCTCCTGGAACGGCCGCTGGCCGTGGACTTCTGGGCTTCCGGGCCCTGCGAACCCTGCTGCGGCAAATCCTTCCAGCACCGCTCCGCTTGCCGTCGCTGCTCCCAAGGCAGCTACAGAACCTTCTCACCCAGGTGCAAGCAGTGCTTTGGCCACACCGACTGCCGGTGCCTCTGCACACAGCGCCGCGTCTGCGCCTCCTGCATCCACACGGCATCAGAGCAGGGCAGTTACACACACCGAGGAGGGAACTAATGGCCGGAGAGCTGGAGCAGTTCAGAGCCAAGAAGTTCACGCTAGGAAAGGTCCTTCTGAAGCCACCACCAGCAGACCTTTTGTATGATAAGGATTTAAGTTAATTCTGAAGTTATATGCCTTAATTAAATATAAATTAATACATTATATTATATTATTTACATATGCCTCAATTAAATAGAAATAAATATACTATATTATTTACATATGTCTTAGTTAAATAGAAATAAATATATTTTATTACATTATTTACAAAATATATAAATAAAAGTTGTTCTGTGACTCTTCCAATAAACAATGTTGTGATGGAGCAGTGAGTTGGAATGCTTTTCTGTGACTTAAGTTCTCATTTAATCTCTTTAGTCTTTTGTATAATCAATGATGATCCAGGTGTTGTAAGTAAGAAACATACAAGAGAGTTTGGCTAAGCAGGTTATTACACCAAAAAGAATAGATAAAGGGCTTACCCTTATCCTGGGCTCACTGGAAAGCTCCAAAGGAGGGATCTCCAAAAGAGACCCTTCCCCACTGGCAGTCAGCTCTTCAATGGGGTCCAGGAGAGGCGCAGCCAGGCTCCATCCCTTCCAGCAGCACAGCGCATTGCCTTCACTGTGTTCCCAGGGCTGATCAGCGCTCGCCTCAGGTGATCGACCAGAGGTTCAGGCTGTGATTCAGCAGCTCCCATACAGTCTTCACAGTAAGATACCTCGTGGTATCAGCATTTCCACTGCACCGGTCTAGGCTCATACATCTTGAGCACTGGCCAAGCAGGTGGCTTCTGCCAAATGCTTCTCCCACTGCTTTAATGTTCCCTCCCCCATTGCCTTCAACTTCATTTTCAACAACCTGCTGTACTGTTGGATTTTACCAGCAGCTGGTGCATGCAAGGGAATGTGAGATAAGTCCACTCGATGCCAAGATCTTTGGCCCAAGTATTTGCAAGGGAACTTTCAAAATGCGGGCCCCCATCTGACTCAATTCTCTCACTGTAGAGAAAACCTAAAATATTCAATCCAGCAACTGTTTTGTGTGCACCTATCTATCTATCTATCTGCTACATCCCATTTCATCTTACCCATAAATCTTGTTAAGCACACACGTAGAAAGCAGGGTTGTTCAGCTGTGCCCTTCCCCAGGTCACTCTGCTCTCCTCAGACCCCCAGGTCTGTCCAAGAAGCATCTTTCATCAGCCCTGCCTAGAAAGTGCTGCCTGCTTTTGTAGCACAAATTGACTAGTTGATGGTGAACTCCTGACTTCCTCATGCCTGGAACAACTCCATGGGCCTCCTCAGCCATCTGCACCAACCCTGGATGTTGTTTGTCTCCACAAACAGCACCCCTACCACTGCATGTTCTTTCCAGAGTTATGTTCCCCCATCTCTGACTAAGAGAGTGAATCTGCTCTGGATCTTCTCCAGGTCTTTGTCGACTGCAGCATGCACTACAGACCTCACATCAGGACATGCTCTGTAAACTCCTACTGCCAGTTTTCTTGTGACAGATCCATCATTTTGCATCAAGTCCTTTAGTGCCGCCATTCCAGCATTGAAAAAGTGAACATTAGGGGCAGGACGGCTGCTGGTAGGGAGAGGAAACGATGGATTCAGACTGCACAGAATAGCGACACAGACAGTGCCACGTAAGTGTCTTGGCTTTCGTCTTGGAATTCCTTCCTCTGCTTAAGCCTGTGGGGACACCTTGAAGGCTGAGAGATGGGGGCAGGAAGGCAGCTGTGTTTCTCGGCACTTGTATCAAAGTGTGCCGCTCAGGCTGCAGCCAGCTTTCTGTAAGGGCTGCCTGCAAGCTGCTCCCGCTATGAGACTCCCAGTAGGCACAGCAGTAGGTACTTTCATCTCCATCCTGTGTGCTGTTAACTGAGAGAGTGCAGATTTTATTCTCACTTTTATAAGACAAATATCTGCTCCTATCGGATTCAAAATCATAGGAAACTTGTAATTCTGCTGTCACAGAAAGGA
>NW_024962572.1:0-1197 GCF_019238085.1 Lagopus leucura | reverse complement strand
GGCTGCGTCCCTCCTGCATTGAGCACTGGGGTCGTCAGCCTTGGCGGCGGTCCGAGCCTCTGTGTCTGATCAGGATGTCACCACAACCCTGTCACACGTACTTAGGTCTTCTTTCTATGTGGAGTTGAATTGGAATTTCTACAGGAATAACATAAATTATACTGGGAGTTTGATAAGAGATGCTTGTAATGCAATACGTGAAGAATAAATGGTGTTGATTTCTTCTTTTCTCTCTTACAGTTTCACAGTTGGCCTTTGTAACTGCTGTTGGCTCTGGAGTGTTTTCTACACAGTAATTCTAAGCCTGTAATGTAACACACAGACGGAAATGTGTTTGGTTTCCCTCAGCCAGCAACAATGCAGAAACAGAGTGTTGAAGCAGAACGAGTGCATTCAATTAGGACATTTTTTATTTCTGAGCCTTCTGATGAACAATCTATGTTTATATATTTTTCTTGATGAGCAGCTGCAGAAGCTTCCTAAGTTGTGCTTGTACAGGTGATTGAGTGTGAGTTAAGCTGAGTGGACAGATGGACGCTTTACCCCCGTCATGGTCAGCTGCTAATGAAGACCCCATTTGGCTGCTGCCAGGTCAACCACAACCTTTAGTGGCATCTGATGTCCCGCAAAGGAAGCAGGAGGGTGGCTTTTAGTCTTACTCTGCCTAGTTGCAGTCAGAGATGATCTTTAAGGTCCCTTCCAACCCAAGCCATTCTGAGAGCTCATGCCTTTTCATTAAGCTGTCTCTCCCAGCACAACGCTAGCCTTGTTCCCAGGATCTTCTTGGCCACTCAGCAAAATGCATCCGAGCATTTTGTTTCTGAGGGATGAGGTGTTCCAAGTCGAGGCCAAGCATGTTTGGAGGCTCACAAGATCTCCCAAAATTGCACATTAATTGATCTTAGCACACCCTTCAGCCACTCACAGGGTCCCTGGCATTTGTTCATCATTACCATCAGCACCTTCCCACAGTTGGCCCTCCCATCATGGTTTCATAAACTCTTCCACCAAGGCCTTGCATCTGCTGCTCCTATTTCAAAGAATCATGGAATCACAGAATGGCCTGGGTTGAAAAGGACCACAATGCTCATCTGGTTCAAACCCCCTGCTGGGTGCAGGGTCACCAACTACCAGAGCAGGCTGCCCAGAGCCACATCCAGCCTGGCCTTGAATGCCTGCAGGGATGGGGCATCCACA
>NW_024962571.1:0-35299 GCF_019238085.1 Lagopus leucura | reverse complement strand
CACAGTTCATCAAATATCCTTTATCTCTTGAAACTACTGCCTTTCTGTTTTTATAATTAGCAATTTCTGCATTCATTTTTTTTGAAAGAGGTTTGTTAAGTTTCAAGAGTTTCCTTTGGATGCTCTTTCTACAGCTTTCCAAGCAGCAAAATCAGGACTTTGCTAATCAGCTTCAGAAGAAGCTGTGAATTTACTTAAGTGCTATATGGCTAAATGTACAACCACTATAAACAATAGTGACCTCTGTGCCACAAGCTGCTTTTCTGGCATTTCTGCCTCTTGCCCTTCCAGTGAGGCAGGAGGCCAAAAGAGACTGAATGCCCTCTGTGCAGCTGCTGTCACTCCTGTTTCATGGTACCAGTAGGGGCTGGAAAACCACCTTCCACTGAAGCCCTTGGGAAACACTGAAGTTCATACTTGCAGCACCAGGATTTGGTGTGCTATTGGTCTGTCTCCTTGGGTCTGCACGTGCATCCTCAATTCCTCCAGGAGCATTTAGAGCCAAAGGTTTCTCCAAGGCTGATTGCATTCATCTATGTTGCCAGTATGCTGAGCAAGTCTTATTAGGTAAATGTTATATTAAGAAAGCAGCAAACAAAAACAGCAACAGAAGAGCAGGCAAGCTCTAGCTCCTTCATCAGCCTGAAATAACAGCAAATGTCAAAAGTACTTGCAAGTTAAGAATAATTGCTCTTAGTTTAACTTCATTACGTCGATTTGTCAGTTTGAGAAAAAAGGTAGCTTGTTCTTTACTAGCAGAGAAAAGTGTTAATAAGAAAAGAAGTGATAAGGAGTCAAGCCCTCATGGGGTGGTGAGAGACAGGCAATATATTGGTTGCAGAGTATCAGGGAGAGCTTCATCTAATTTAGAGATGGCAAAAGCTTCTTTCTATTGATCGTCCAAAAAGAGTTCTAATAGCTTTGGAAGTAGGTGATAAGGATTGTAAACGTTTCTTGAATTTTCCTTCTCTTTTTATTCACAAAGTCCTTCTACTACTTGAAGTCTTGCCTGTACAAAGGTGAGTTATTGGTCCAAAGGAGGTGTGATTCACATCCGGACATCTGTATGTAAATACAGAGTGTAGACATGTTAACACAACAATGTCAGTAAAAGGGATCTTTATGCCTTTCTAAAATGTCAACAATTGATGCTATGACTTATTCAGGTATTTATAGTCTGTCCAAATGATTCAAGAACAATGCTTCACACAACACCTACCCCAGTTGTGCTCCAGAAACAATTTCTGCCTGCAGGAAATACACAAAACAGAAAGATGACCTCTATGTGTATGAAATGTTATTATTATTATTATTATTATTATTATTACTACTACTACTATTATTATTTTTTCATATATCCATCAGAAAATCAAAAGAGTGATGCATCTTACTTGATTTATAATTGATGTACTTATGAAATAAAAGTAGAGTAGACTTGATGATGACCACAGGTACAGAAGGAAGACTGTGGAGTGAACAATACAGCTTACCATTAAGGCATCAATCTGGGCAGCATGATAAATGTGTAGCCTGAACATGCCTGTTTCTCCCATTTGTAAAATGGAAATGATGTTGCTAACCTCTTCAGGCAAGTATTTTTCCTTGATGATGAAGAGAGCTGAGGATCATTTGTTATAAATTTCCTTGAAATGAATGAGGAAATATGGGGTAGGGTTGTAAATATGATCTGGCCCTCCTTAAGTAGACAAGATTACTTTTCTAGTTTGGGAGAGGAATATCTCATCAAGCCAAAGGGTGTGTGGAGCTGGACCTTGGAGTCATGAATCTATTTCAGGTTCTGCTTTAGACCAATATCTAATCAGTTAATGAAATGAAACCCAGAGAGACAGCTTTTGCTTCCTGTCCCTAGCAAAATGCACTTTTTTTTTTCCTGAACAACTGCTAAAACCCCAAGATAGTTGAAAGTTCAGTAGAATGCTGCCGAGTTTGTTTCTTTTCCTTTTCCCTTCACTAACACTCCTTTCATGCACATCATCAACGCACCACTAAAATGGAAATGCTGTGGCTTTGTGCACTGTTTCTGTAGTAAAAATGCAAGAAGGAAGATACACTTTGTACCACTTCTTTCCAGATCACTGTGCGTGGGATACTAAATCAGATATCCTGCCTTTATTGCAGGTGTGTTAATTTCAGTGTGACTTTAACTCTCTCTAAAGTCTTTCCACTTACGTTTATGTGTTGGGTTGTATTGTATTATATTATATTGTTTATTTATTTATTCTGTCTCTCTTTTAAGCAATTTCTGCCCAAAGAACATTTATTTTCTGTATATATAGTACGATACCTGTGTAAAAAATCCAAACCTGAAGATGTTTATTGCATCTAACTTCACTTTTTATTGAAAATATTCTTGCATTAGGGCCTGAACTGGTGCTCCTGCAAATGATTTCCTATTATCTTTAGTGGCACTGTTTCATATATCACACGCACTTGCAAACAAGGCATTTTAAAAGCACTTTCTTTAGTTTCTGAGTTTTACAAATTGTATTTTGGTGATGAATATGCTTAATAGAGGTCACAATATTTCTTTTGGAGCTCAGCCTATTGTTGCTCGCATGGTGCAATGAAGTCTGGATTTTGATTAAAGGATAATGGGATGCGTAAAGACAAGTCAGATCATCATCAGTCCCCTCTGGCTGTCTTTTGATAAATAAAGTGTTCTCATCATCAAATTTTAAAACAATCTCTCAAATAGAAGTCAGCCTCAATAGACTGGTAAAATCTCATTTGTTCCAGACTTTTTACATACAGCCTGTACTACTTAAATTTCTGTATCAAGTAGGCCTGCTCAGTAATATTCTAGCTTCAAGACCAGAAAATTAATATTTTTGGAAATGTATATGTAAAGTTACACTGTTTTAAATAATTTATTTATTCACGTGTTTGAATGATGGAAATGCCATATTTCCAACAAGATGGAAAGAATAAAGTACATAATTTTCATTTAAGAAATTACTTTTTGTTCTTTTGAGTTAAAAATAAAGTTTGCAAAAGAAAAGTAAATTGTCCCCAAGTGTTCAAAATTCAGTTTCATAAGTTCAGTCTATTGCTTTTAGGTATGCAGATTCATCTTGTATGCCAGGACAGGAAATCACTGAGAAATCTCAGCTTCCTTCATGTTCAACGTCATTAAGTTTCTCAAAAAGGAAAAAAAAAAAAAAATATATATATATATATATATGGATATATAAAATATGGATACAAAAAATATGGAAATAAAGATTTTATATATATATATATATAAGATTCTATAGTATATATGTGTTGCTTTTAATTACATGGGAAATTGAGGTGACTAAGCGAGATACTTCATTTCTGTGTGGTTAAAGCCACACATGATTAATCCCATAGTGAATTCAACTAAAAAGTGTGAAAGATTCTTTGGTTTATCTTTACCATTATTTTGTTTTACTGCTGAATATAAAGAATCTTTTGCCGAATGATCAGCTAAACAAATATTTGAAAAATCTTCGTTTTGTAGGACCAGGCTTTGCTCTTGCAGCACGTTTTAGCTTGTGCATTCATGCCAGGAGAATCACTTTCTGAAAGGGAATAATGGCAACTTCACAGAGAACGGCTTGAGAAAATGATTAGATTTGGCAATCCTTTAACATTTTCTGTAAGCAGGAGTAAAAGCGAGTGTAAATCTGAAGAAAAAACATCTAGGATGGATTTTATATTTACTTCTAAATTCTCAGTTCCTTTTAAAAAAGAACAACCCCAGGAGAAGAGAATACTCCTTTCACCTCCTGTGGCACATATTTGAAAGGTGTTTTTGTGTGCATGCGTGTGCTACTTGCCTGTTTCAGGCTTGTAATGGAAAACCAATACTTTCTGTTCCTATCACTTCATAAAGTATCTTGTTGCCAGCTGTGTGGTCCAGGTGCTTTCATTTTCCCCGTGCAGAAGAGAATTAAAAAAAAAAAATCCTTTGAATCCAATCTTTATAGATCTCTGAAATGTTAAGTCCAGTAAAGTTATCTTATTCTTTTATTAAGGAGGTCAGTAGTTTCCTGAGGCTTTTTCATTCATCCTCTAAGCTGAATTCTGCCATTTACTAAACCAAGTATCGCTTACAAATTAGAAATTGAGGAAGCAAAATGAGGTGCAACCTGGAGTCTTTGCTTGAAGGTTCAAAGCTTAAATACCATTTCTGATAAAAGGCAATGCTGAACTCCATATATCATTGCTTTTGCACTATGTCTAGATGTATTTGCCCAGCTTGTGTTGGGCACTGGTTACAAACCAACATATAGCTGCTTCATCTGGAGTCTGCTTTAGTAATGAACATCTCTCTCACCTGCTATTATTTCACATAAATAAATGAAACTTCTCAAACTGAAGGGAAGCTGAAACACTCAGAGGATTGTAAAAGAAAAAGCAGACCCATGATAAGATCAGTGGCTCAAATGCAGCCCAGGAGAGCAATCCCCAGAAGCTGTAGCTGCAGTCTCACTGCAATGAGCCCAGAGGGGTGAGGTCAGGTCCTCAGACCAGCTGCTGAAAATCAGATCATTGCTGTGCTGTTCAAATCTAGCAGTCTTTGGGTAAAACTGCTGTATTCACCCTTCCTGCATGATGTAGACGCTGGCACAAAATATTGTTGTTTTTGCACCATGGCATCCAATGAGCTGAAATACTTGCTTCATACAGGAATGAGTGGATCAAAAATCACAATAGAGTTGCACCCCAAGGAGATCCAAGATACAGATGTAAAAACTGAGCTATGCATTCACTTACAAGCAGGAAAATGTAAAGTAAAGCTTTACAAGTAAAGCCTTTGCTGAACTCTCAGGTGAATACATGTGTGTCAGGTCAATCTGCATCAAGTAGGCTAGACTCACAAGAGGTCAAGTATGCTCACTGGTGTTCTACATAGTACCAAAAGTAGTAAAAGACATAGGCAAACTTATAGGAGTTTTAATCATAACTGAAGTTTGTCAACTTGACACCCTAGCCCAACATATCATGCACTTTTTAAGTATGTGTAGATGTCCCAAATTCAGCACTACAGCACCATAGCTGTTTTTGTTTCATGAGTGACTGAAGAGATTAACCACTTGTCTTTGTATCCTCTTAGGTAGTAATGTGGCTCAACTCCTATTTCAAGGCAGTGTTCCAACCACTAAAGAACTGGCTGGGCTAGAAAGAATCTCATGCTTTTCTACAGAAACTCAGATCCTACAAAGTCCTGTGGAACATCCTTCCTAAAGCAAAAATTAGCAAATTCCTGACATCCTTGGAGTAGTAGTAACTTTCTTATTATGTCTCTTTGGCCCTTTAAACTCCGTTTTCTTTACATCTGAGACACAAATTCCATTAGAGATGTGGAGGACTAAACGTCTAGATTGTTCTGGTCCTAAGGAGCAAGATTCAGCTGCTCCTCCTGCTCTTTCAGGAAGAGTAGATGGATCACTTAAAGACAGCTCTTTTAAGGGGCTAAAGCCACCTATTTTCTTGGGAAACTCCTGGTTTTCAGCTTGTTATCTAGCTTGCCTTTCTTGAGTCACACAGAATTGCATACACTGGTAAGATAAAAGAAAGTTTCTGATTTATAGACAAGAAACGAAGTTACCTGAATCTTGACTAAATAATAAAGACAAAAATCCTTTGTTATCATTTCAGCAAGGCCTGCAATTTCTCTGTTTAATAAATAGAACTGTAATAACAATTTTGTATCCTGTTCCTGCCACCGCTGGAGGTTTTTTTTTTTTTTTTTTTTTGTGTGTGTGTGTGTGTGTGTTGCAATTCCTGGGATAATGGCAAGGCACTGAAGAACTGAAATGAAAAATCACTTAAAATTCTTTAACTTATGTTATTTTGGAAAATAAGTGTATTCCTGCTTCAAGAGAGTCATGTACTGAGTAAGATTTTCTCTAACCTCTCTGGGAAAAGTAGATAACTACCTGCTTTAAAACCCTTTGTGTTCTCTGGGTTTTGTCTTTTGCACAAGATAAAGGAAATGCAATTCTGACTGCAATTGGTGGTGGGTTTTTGTTTTATTTTGTTTGGTTTAGTTAATGAAATTAAAGTTAATTAAATTAAAGTTTGTTTTACAGGAAGCCTGTAGTCTTGCTATAAATTATTATCTGTTATCACTATATATATATATATATATATACGTAGATACATATACTCCACTCTCATAATTTGTGGTTGGTACTGCACTTTCTCAGTGCTGATCAGAATCAGCTTTACTCTGTGTTTCTGAGAGAGTGATGCATTCTACAGTATTTGGTGGCACAAAAATAGGTGCGAACCATTGGGATCCAGATATTTCAGTGCCTGTTTATTAACCTCTCCTCTTTTGTGCTGAGCTCTGGACCTTGGAAATGTTAGCCTTATATACTCTAGGCTTATTCAATTCCTTACCTTTGCAGTGTTTGGATGCTATCTTCCAGTTTCAATACAGCACTAACGCAGCAGTCTAAGCTCAAATACAGCCTAGGAAAATAAGATTCTGTGACCTTCATCTCCCAGCATCTGGACGTAAACAGAGATCCCTCACTGTGTTGCTTATATTAATTCTGCTCCAGAAGCAGTAAACTTTTCAGTTAGAGAAAAAAGAGGGAAAAAATTAACTTTGTTACATACCAGTCCTTGATGTAAGAAAAGTACCAATGTGATACTTTTGCCTCATTTAAATTAAGAGGGATGTTTATAATAGGTAGCCACAATATTTTAAGTGGAAGAAGAGCAAATCTCTGCTGCCAAACAAGACATATTTTACTATCTTTTAAATTTTGGGAGATATGAAGTACTCTTTCATTATAAGTCAGTGATGGATCCAATTAGAGAAAATGTTTCCTATTTTTCATTTTTTACTTTCATGCCTACGTAAAGCTCAAGTTGAAATAACTCATCCAAAATATGATGCTTACTAGATTCAGATGGCTTTGTAGAAATATTTTTATAGAAATATATTTGTAATAATTTGAGAATGGTATGATATTATTATCATCTGTCTTTTTTATATTCTAAATTATTTTTACAGGTAAGAGAACCTTTGGAATCTAGAGAAAAATATTTGCAGTCAACTGAAAATTATAAAATATAAAGGTAATCGTACAAGCGTGTTCATATGTATGCTTCTCTATATAAGTATACATCACAGAACACTCCACAGACTGTTCCTTGGAGCTGAAAACATCAGCCCTGCATTCCCACTCATTCAACCCTGCTGTTTATTGCCTTCAGGCCCTATCTCAGAATGAGGGCTTGATGTCTGAGTTTAAAGAAGAAAATCTAATTGCGCTCTGTTCTTTAAGCAGGGAAGAGGCCCACACAGTCCACAGGAGACTTTTCACTGGCAATCTGATGGACACTGAAGGATTTGAGGTGTGATGCCTTCTGTCCCCATACTTTTCCATCTGCACAATCAAACCAGCTGTCCTCTGGGCTGCCATCAATAGCACAGACCAGATGGCGTCCATTCTAATGAAGTGTTTTATTGCTCAGGATGACGCAGTTGCATCTAGATTGGCTTACCAAGAATGATGCTAAGCCATGCTGCCTCCTGAAGTGGTGTTCAGACGATGTTAATTAATTAATCCTACCCAAAACTATTAAAAAAAAAAAAAATTAACTGCAAAGATAATGAAGTTCTGCTGACTTCATAGAAGATAGAATCATAGAAGTTCGAGCAGCCAGCATAGATCATAGAAGCATAGAATCACAAGGTTGGAAACAACCTGAAAGATCATCTAGTCCAACCGTACTCCCATTACCATTGCTACCACAAGCACTAAACCATATCTTGCAGCTCCTCATCCAGACGCCTCTTGAACACTGCCAGGGACGGCAACTCCACCACCTCACTGGGCAGCCATTCCAGTGCCTGACCACTCTCTGAGAGAAATAGTTCTTCCTTATGTCTAATCTAAACCTCCTCTGGTACAACTTGTGGCCATTACCCCGTGTCCTGTTCGTTGCCTGGGAGAAGAGGCCAAATCCTCTTCAAATTCACCACAACCTCCCTTCAGGAAGTTGTAGAGTGCAATGAGGTCTCCCCTGAGCCTCCTCTTCTCCAGACTGAACAATCCCAGCTTCCTCAGCCACTCCTCATAAGACTTGTGCACCAGACCCCTCACCAGTTTCGTTGCCCTTCTCTGGACACGTTCCAGGGCCTCAATGTCTCTTTTGTAGTGAGGGGCCCAAAACTGAACACAAAACTCAAGGTGTGGCCTTACCAGTGCTGAGAACAGAGGGATGATCACCTCCTTGCTCTTGCTGGCCACATTATTTCTAATGCTGGCCAGGATGCTTTTGGTCCTTTGGGCCACCTGAGCACACTGTTGGCTCATGTTCAGCCAAGCACTTACTGACATCCCCAGGTCTCTTTCCTCTTTACAGTCATCCAGCCACTGGAATTGTTGCCTGGCCTTGCATTGCATGCTGATGTAGATGTCACTGGAGACGTACAGCTGAAATAAACACAGGTGATCATGTAGAAATTTCCCTTTGAATTAGTGATCTCACTTTTATTCATTTACCACTTTTTAAAACATTTTTTAAAAATTCTTTTTAAAAATAAAACTTATTTAAGCTCATCAGCAAGGAACAGACATGACACTGTCTATCTGGTTACAAATGCTTTTACAACTACACACACACTGGTATCCTGCCAAAAAAATATCACCCCTGACATCTGTGGAGCTGAGAACAGGTAGACAAGGCAAGAGGGACCTTGAGGCTTTTGTGATTGCTGCTGTTTTTCAGAGCAAGCAGCATTCCTCCTCCCCTCCTTTCGCATCACCTGTGTCTTCCTTTAATCTCTGCTGCTGAATTAACTGCTTTCAAATTCAAGGAAAGTTTCACACTTGATCACATTAAAAAAATATCCTCACTGACATGAAGGCCAAGTGAAACATTGATCATTGCAGCTTTGGTGACAGTTGCTGAGTGCCAAAGGCAATTGTCACTTGGCTGTGTCCTGGGGTCATGGAACACATAGTGAAGCCCTGCTAAATGCCACTGCTAAAACATGAGCAGAAAAAGAATCCTCATTTCAGCAGGTGCTTTTAACCCATTTGTATCTGTCAAAACTTCACTAGATTATGCAGAAGGTTCAATTTCAGGGGACAAATATCCAATAGTGAAATCAGTGTAAAACAAAACAAATTCTGAGAGGGTTAGGAGAATGTAATTTCAGATTATTAATGAGACAAATTTTGATAACAGAAGGAATTTTCCACATTCAAAAAAGAACTTTGGGAAGTAAAAGCTTCTTCCAGTCTTCTGAATAAGCCTGTGAACATTTCTGCATGTATGTTTTATGAAAAGAAACCTTGGATACAGGTACAATTAAATGCTATTATTTGCAAGTGCTAGCCTAGATTTTATTTTGGTTACTTGTAAGAAGTTCTGCAAACAGCTTCATTCCTCTTCTCCTTCACCTTCCCCTCTTTCTTCCCCTTCCCTTTTCCCTTCCCCTTCCTTTTCATTTTCCCTGTCTTTCTCCTTTCTTTTCCTTTTTTTTTTCTTTTCCAGCATCATGTAAGTTTTATGTATAATTCAATCAATACCTTGAGGAAAACTATTTGACAATTACAATAAAAAAAAAAATCTAATTTTGCTGTACTTTTATAGGTAGTTTCATTATCTCACATCACTGGGTTACAAGAGTTTATGGGACTTTAACTCCCCAAAGGACATTTAAACATACACTTTTTATGGCAACTGAACAGGACAAACAAAAGCATTAAAATAAGATATTGGAATTGTTTCCTTTTGACTTTGATTGATATGAATTGGACTCATAAAAAGGAAAAATCTTGTTTCACCCTTAAATCCCTGCAGCCTGCCTTTCCTTTCTGATACAGTTTGATTACATTACTGGTAGAATGACAAATACATTTTCCTGTGTGAGTGCTGAGTGAGTTAGGATACAGCAGAAGTACCTGGTATCAAAAACTAGGACAGAGCAAAGTTGAGACTTGGTCATACAGAACTACATAGGGCTTGAATGGTGAAAACTTAACCCTATGTTTTGCTTTTCTTTCTGACCCATTTTAAACCTCTATGTAAGGGCAGACTGATACATTTTCACTGAAAGAAACTGTTTATACTCATAATAGGAAAGAATATGTATGTGTACTTCAGCAGTTCAACTGGTATGATATATGTACCTCTTTGTATCACTCTGACAATTAAGAAGGTGCAGATAATTTTGAGAGGAAGTCCTGCCCACATCTTAATTATCTACAAGCTATGGAAGGTATCCTGTTGGATTATATGGCATTTATATAACATTTGAGAGATAACATGTGTTGAATATTTAGAACTATGATGCAAAATCACAAAGGCAAGCAAAAAAAAAAAAAAAGAAATCCTTCTCATATAAGAAATTTAAGACATAATATTCATTCATTGCCCATAAGCACTGTTTACTACAGTCATAGTTAACATTGTGTAAAACACAGAAACAAAATATTGAAAATGAGGTCAAATTTTTATTAGCATTGGAAATGTAAAATAAACTAGATCAAATTAGAAAAAAAAAGAAAACCAACAATCGTTAGTTTTTGCAGGTCATTTCATTTTGCAAGACTAGAGGCTTTAAAGAATGAAAACACTTTCAGGCTCTACCATTTGGTTGACACACTAGAACAGTTTGCCCAGGGAGGTTGTGAATGCCTCATCCCTGGAGGCACTCAAGGCAAGGCTGGATGCCTCTGGGCAGCCTGGTCAAGAGGTTGATGACACTGCACATAGCAGGGCAGTGGAAACTAGATGATCTTTGAGGTCCGTTTCAACCCAGCCCATTCTGTGATTCTATGATATGATTTGTAGCATGCAAAAATTAGTCCCAATGTTCTGAAGTGCTTTGAAGGTCTTAAATTATTTATGACTTCAGCTTCAAGTAAAATCTTTTATTCCATTTCTTATCCCACAAATGCACAACCATTTGAACAACTGTTAAATCTTGCATTTCAACCCAGAAATAAAAAATAAAAAATATTGTCACTTGTACTTTGCTAGTGCCTAATGAGGATTAATGCTTAAATCTTAATCAGATAGTGACTCTCTTTGATTTGATGTCCCCTGAAATCATCCAGATTTTTTTATCTGTTGCCTTACTGAGCTTTTGATCAGGTTCTAGGAAATCTGTGCAAATAACATACAAGAAGAAATGCTTAGTTGTTGTGAGGCTCAAAAACTGGCAGCAGTGGTCCACAGAGAGCAAAATGTGGTGTTAAAACAATTCCAGGACAAGCATGTATTCAATTTGGTGTTTCCAATCAACTGAAATTGCAAGTTTACAACTGGGTATCAGTAAGTAGTAGAGGGAGCAGTGGCATTCCTGGAGAGATGGCTTGGTGTAGGGTAGGAATGGCAGAAGCTTCTTTGCTTAGAAAATAAGGGTTTATGCATTGACTTCTTTGCCCTCCCTGCAGCTCTGCAGGCAGAGCTCTTTGTAGCTGAATCTTAGCAGTATCACCATCAAGGGAAGTTCTTTTCCTTTCGTAATAAACTCAGAGTATTAGGCTAGGAGATTATTTTATTATTACTGTTTGCCTTTTAAATTTTATTTATTTATTTATTTATTTATTTATTTATTTTGCATGATAGAGTAAAAGTCTGAGGGGAAACAAAACATATATATAATCATTCCCAAACAGTATCAAACAGTGAAAAACGGAAGAAATGTGTCAAGGAGACAAACAAGTGCAAGTATCAGAGGAGTAAGGACTGGAGTTTTCAGGAAGAAAGTCACTCTGGCCACTGCTGTGCTGGGGCTGTTTACTTGTCACATGGTGCTTAATCATAATAAATTAAGTTTTATTTTGCATTTTGCAACATGCTAACTTGGCTCAGCAGGTAATGGGAGGAGTCCTGGGTCACCAAATGGTGGTTAACTGAGAATAACAACAATTTCCCCCCTGCAGGGTAGTATAAATAATGTGTTTAAAACGTGCCTCTTTTAAACAGATTATTCCAGCTGCTGCTTGTTCTTAGAGCTCACTGGGAGGTTTAACACCAGAAAGTCAGCTCTCCTGAAGCTACAATTATCATTCTCAAGCAGCAGTTCTGGGAAATGGTGAATTTATTCAAAGGCTTCATGTTTCGAAAGATGGAGAACTGAAGTTTTCCCACAAGTTCTAGTGAAGTTCCAGCCAAGGTGACCCATGTCACATCTGAAGGCATGCTGTTTGTCCAGCTCAGGTCTAAAATATCATCAACTCTGTGAAATATTAAGCTTTCTACCTTCTTTGCACCAGCAAGAGGCTAAAGAGAATGAAACCCAGAGCAAGGGTTCACCAGACAGCCAAACCATGGCTGAGAAGATTTAGACCATGCAGTAGGGGAGGGAAAAAACAAAATTCAGCTTTTCTAAGGCTCAGAGATTGGTGTGAGACCGCCTGGGGAAACAGAGGAAACTCCAGCATTGTAGGGAACTATAAGGACAGGTTAGAGAAGCAGCTGTCAGAAGTAGTTTGGGAGCAGTTCGCCAGCTCTTGAGTAGAGAGAGGAACCAGTCAGTCCCTCGAGGTCCCTTGCAGCCTCATATTCCATGATTGATGGAAATTGTGATAAGCTTACAAGCAACTTGCTTGCAGGTTCAAATGGGTTTTATTCAGTGCCTCATCCTGTTCTCTGGAGCTAATGGCTGTTTTGCCACTGTCTGTATTTGGAGTGGGGTCAGATCCTTAATTAAAGCTATGATTGGCTGCAAACACTTTTTCCTGGGACTAATGAAGGGACCCGCCTCTTGTTAGCAGTAATTTCCCTGTGGGTATCTTCCCATTAGGAGAAAAGAATGAGACTTAGTGATTGCAAAGAAGACACTGATTGGCTATTAAAAATAGAAATAAATACATCTGACTTTTCATGATTGCCTGGCTTTTCTTGTTCTGAGTTCGGTAGGCAGAGGATGGTTGTGCTTTTTTATGTGTATATGTATTTTGTTTTTTGCTTGTGAAAAGTTGCAAAATTATCTGCAGGTCTTCTCTGTCAGATCTCAAAATCAAATTGTGAGAGAACAGAGCACTCAAACATGTATTTCAATCCTTTTCTGACAGCAGAGAGACAGACAGTCAGTAGTAAATGTATCTTGCTAGTGCTATGGAGCTGGGATTAATTGTGCTGTTGTTCAGTCCAGGGTTGGTAGTAGCTGCTGTAGAAAATGGAAGGTGTTTATTTTTTGCCCTTAGAAAGGGACCTTTGTAAGATTTGCTTTAAAGACTACTACATTAGCAGTATCCTGAAAGCTTGTATTCCACAAAACTTTCTGTCATAAAGTAAGGCTCCTCTCTGTATCAAAATACTTGGGCTTACTCAATTCTGTTAGAACTTGGATTTTATCAGGAAATGATTTTTGGAGTAAATAAGGTGAATTTCTTTTTCATGCAGAATACTGCATTTATCTAGGCTGCCTCTCATTGCTCTGATGTCATGGTTTTCATGGGTTTTATGGCATTCATTTTCCCTTCATCAAGGAGGAAAGCTGATCATGTCTCTGCAGTGGAAGATGACATTCCATGCTGTAACAGAGTTGTTGCATGCAATGTGCCTCAGTTACACCAATACAATTCTTAATAACTGTGGATGGATGTCTGGTAGAGGCACATCTGCAAGGTAAATACCACTTTTTTGCCTTACCATCAATCAGTGGCTCACCAGTTCAAAACCCTGGTGCCTAAGGCTTACAGATGAAAAGAAGATTTAAACTCAGTTCCAGTGCTGGGAAAGCTGCAGTTGACATGAAGAACCTTGGCCGTGCAGAAAAACACCTCACCTCTTTTTCCCATAATGAAACTGTTTGTTTAAAGGTTCAGGGTTCCTGAGAGAGGCAATCATATAGGTTTGCATTCTGCTGAGATTTGTGTCTTTATAGCTGGGCTCGCTTCAGTCTGAAAAATGAGGAGTGATGATTACATTGGGGAATAAAATATTGAATCCAAGTGTCTTCATACTCAGTAGGGGCAGACTATGGGGATTCTCTGGTGACTACTACATAGAAAATTTTTGTTGAAACATTTACCTTCCTGGTGCATCAGTGAGGTTTCTGCTCTCCGTTTGGATGTTTATATTCTTCAGTTTTGGTAGGATACATCTGTGAATTTTGTCTTTTAAACAAAAATGTTTAGTGAGTTTGGGCTCATAAATATGAATGATCTACACCAGTAAATATACTCACTTGATTATTTAGGAGAAAGGAGTAATAACCATCACTGACAGAAAGTGTTATTTAAGATACTGCCAGGCATGAAGTAATTTCCTTCTACTTCCTTCAAGTGCCAGATTTTAGGGTTTAATCTTTGACAATGACCAGCATGAAAGGTATATCTGTTAATCTGCATATTCTCCATTGGTATGAATTACTGTGCCTTCTCTTCTTTGCCTCAGCACTATAGGAGTGTCCAGTGTAAACTAGCAGCAAAAATTTAAAACATAAGGCTGATTTGGAGATGATTCTAATAAGTATGAGTTTATGAAATCAGCTCATAAATCATAATTATGATTTATCTGGAAATGTACAAGATTTTGCCAGAATTCCATTTAGAAGTCTGTATGATATAATATGAGGTTTTGCGCAAGCATTTTGCATAATACAAAATATATTTTTTGAGAAAGTAAAAATATTTATGCCTAACGATTCCTTTGCATGAAAATTATATTCAGTTTCCCTGATCATACCAAATTGATTTTCCCATATCCAATAGCGTTATTAATTTTAATAAGACATGTTTAAATTAGACTTTTCTTATCCTGTTTATTAGCTACATTCCCATGAGACTCCTGTAACACTATAGCTGGCTCTTTTTCTTGTTAGGGAATTGAGGTCTGTTATAAAAAACAGCAAAACTCAGGAAGTCAATGAATAAAGCCAGGAAACTGTGAAATTGAGGAAGAGATGATGAATGATAGGAGATGAAGAAGGTAGCTGAGTGTCTGCAACCTTCTTGGGAAAGGCATTTCCCCATAACGGTGTGTCTCATGCAATGTCTTGCTTGAGATAATAAAATGGCCTGGGTTGAAAAGGACCTGGTGTAGGGAACCTACTTTGTCAGGGGTGTTGGACTCGATGATCTCTGGAGGTCTCTTCCAACCCCTACAATTCTGTGATTCTGTGATTCTGTGACCCCAAAGATCATCTAGTTTCACCTCCTCCTGCTGTGTGTAGGGTCACCAACCACTTGACTAGGCTACCCAGACCCACATCCAACTATCCAGTGCGTCATCACCCTCTGTGTGAAAAACTTCTTCCTAACATCTAACTCCTCCCTGTTTTAGTTTTGTTCCCCCTTGTCCTATCACTAACTACCTCTGTAAAGAGTCATACCTCTTCCCATTCATATGCTCCCTAAATATGCAACCTAAATCTAGGTTAATGCCTAGATTTGTATCCTACAAGGGTTTGGGGCATATCAGTGAGACCCTCCTGGCTTAAGCAAGCAGTTGGATTCCCTAAATGCATCAAGCATCTGCATAATTATTCATAAACCATAAAAGTTTATTTCCATATAAAATTTTATTTCTGCAGTTCAACATCCCTCAAGAATTATTTCAGTGTATGTATTTAGGTCTATTCTTACACTGAGAAGTCCATGGCTTTTGGATATGCATGTCAAAGATCCCTGAGGCTTGTCAGCAGTTGACCCTTCTGTACACAGTAGCTTTCCAAATCCAACATTCCTCCTCCAGACTCTCCTCTCTTCTATTAATTTTTGCTTTAGGTTTTCATATTCTTGGAAAAAATGTCCATTGGCTCAATCTTTCTTGACAGTAACAGCTAATCTGCAAGAAATTTAAAGTTCTGAGACTGCCTCAGAAATTTCAAAAGTGCCCTGTGATATAAAAAGCAAATATATCTGAAACCATCCACAAATATCAGTACTCTTATACATTTTTTTAAATACTTATTTGAAATTAAATCAAATTTCAGAATGAGATGTAATTGTGAGGATCAGACAATTCATGATGTATGTTTAGACAACAGGAGAAGCAATTCAGGAAATGGTATTTTTGGTTGTGATTTTAATAGTGTGTAAAGCTCAGTTGAAGAAAAGAATAATCCAAACTTTGGATGTGGGCAGAAAATGGCAAAGAGAAATTCCTTGTGTGTCTGTTAGAAAGAAAAGCTTTTAGCAGATCTGGGTTTGTTTTAGCATTCTGATACAATAAATCACAGGAATTCTTGATTATCAGGAGGGAACATGGGATGAGGGTAAGAAAGCTTTTTTTGACAAAAAGCTAGTAAGGAGTCAGATAACAATAGGCACTACTGACGTGATGAAAGAGAATTTTCTAGCAGGTTTATTCTTTGGGCAAGTAGTAAATAACATTTTCTTGAGCTAGAAACTAGGACTGACAGGAATATCCTATAGGAAAGCTGCAATGACAGTGAGGATAGAAGGAATAAAAATGTCATTGCAATGATTGTGTGCAGTGGAAAGTGAGGCTGTGAGTTTGGAGATTGATAACAAGGGCTACTGCTCCAACATGATGACCCACTAGGAGACAATCAGAGTGAACAAAGATTATTAGCCAGAAATGTGGAAGGACCATGACAAATACCAGCATGCTCCACTACTGTAACTAGGTACAGCACAATATTAAAAGCACTGTGCAACACATCAAAAAATCTCTACTGGAGTTATGAGTATAGTTTGAGTATCTACAAAGGAGGGAGATGAAAATCTATGAAATAAATGATAGGAGGGAAATACTGAATCTACCAGTGAAGTGCAAGGGAATAAATAATAGTAATTTTTGCTGAGAACATGAGGCTATCTGTTGGAAAAACTCAGAAACCTGGCTGTTTGATCACTGAGTGATCATGAGCCATGGATATAACATTACCCAAAAGATGTGCAGTATTTCAGTATGTGAGACACTAAGTATTTTCATCAAAGATGGAAAAGGAATAATGTTCCATAGGATTCCTCACAGTCCAAATACTTGAAATAGAAACAGAGGAATAAACAGACAAACAAACAAAGAAAAAAAGCAAGCCAAACCAAAACAAAAAAAAAATCAACCAAATAAACCAAAACTACACTTACCTGCTCCTATGAAATTATTGCTATTAAGATTGTATAATTAGTTAGCAAGACTGCAAATCAAGAAAGGAGAAGAGCTAATCAAAGTAGAGTGAACTGTTGCCCCAGAATAAATGTCTGAGTAGAGAAAATTAAATATGTAAGCATAACAGCTGAAAGATCTCCTAGCCATTTAACAGGAAACTATGAAAACCTTCTCCATGGATGGAGAAAAAGTGGGAAATCTTGCTGAATTAGTTTGGGAAATTCCTGCCAGAATTTTATACCAAAAACTTTCAGTAGTGCAGTGCTTGTCACAAGTCAGTGATGGATGCTGGGTTGGGCAGCCATGAACTTCTGCAATCTCAAATAATTTTGGTGGCCTTGATTCACTCTGGCTGATTTTTCTCAACTTCTTAAGACAAGTTCAAACATTAAGTTTTATGCTGTGATTTCCAGCTAGTTCAGTTTCCTTAAACCTACCATGGTGCTATTTTCAATTCATGCAAAAACAGTCCAACATCAGTAATTCCAGGATTTTGATCGGTTGTCAGATTCCAAGAATTTATTCTGTCGTTCTGTTGTTGTTGTTGTTTATTTTATTCTCATTTCTTTATTTATTTAGATTCTGGAAGGTCTATTGGGAAACAAGCATTTAATTTGCTCAATTGCTTTCAATTTAATATCAGTGCTATGGTATTTCAGAGGGGAAAAAAGGAGAATATATGTTATCCTTAAGCCTTAACTGCAATTTAGATCTTCTATCTCTATGAAATGGTCTTAGAAATCTAAGGAAATGGACATTTATGTTGTACCGTCATGAAGATCATCAGCATATTACCTAATTGGTATTATTAATTATTGTGAAAGTCTGAAAATTGGAATTTTAATATGCAGTAATCATACAACCACAGACTTGATAGCTTTCTCTCTCTGAAGCATCAACATGTTGTATTAGCTTACTAGTTTAAAAAAAAAATAACTAAAAAGCATGTCTTTTCTGATTGGATTAAAAGAGTTATGTTTTATTTGTAATTCTGAAAAGTAGAAAACAATAAATAATTAGGAATAAAGTTCTGTATTATCTGAAAGATGGAAAGTTATTTTCGTGAAGGAAACAACTGTATTCCCCCAATCTGTCACTATATGATTGCACTAGCAATAGAATGACTTTCTGTGATGATTATTGTTATTTGAAAAATTCTGCTTCACGTCTCTGCTTTGGTGCAGGATTTCTCAGACAAGTCACTTTGTCTTTCAGCACCACTATTTCCCCTGTGTTTAAAGGAAATATCATTCTGGGGATGTTAAGAGGACAAATGTTTTCAGGACTGAAAGAGATTCTTTAAATGTGCTGTAGGACTTGGGATACAAAATGAATAAATAAATAAATAAAAATCTAGTCTTGCAGACTCAGATTCCTGGCTTTATACAATAAAGCTCTCATCTACTGAGAATGCACTTGGTTGGAGGGAAGTGAAGTTGGATGACATGATTGTAGAATTAGGGTGATAGATATCCATCACCAAGCATGCTATATCCACCTTTGGGAGAGAAAAAAAAAACCCTGAAATGTCTTAGAACCAGTCAACTGTCTAAATATAATAATGATATTATATAGTCTGCAGCTACTGACTGATACAATTCACTGTAGAAATGTAAGGCGCTTTAAGTAAATAGTAACACAATTTCATCAGAGATTAAAAAGTGCATTCTTAGTCCTGGTCTTATCCATGTTATTTTTCTTTTTTTTTTTTTTTTTAATTAAATTGGTTATTAAGGTCATTATATAATGTTCTTCAATTCATCTGAGACATGCCACTTCACAGTGGTACCTTTGAGTTATGAAGCAGCTTTGGAATTAGAATTAAATTTACATTTCATACAAAGCAAAAATTCTTCTTGTAATATATTCACATTGAAGATTCCTATTCCTGAGTTCTGGTTGCTGGCATGGCAGCTTGTCTATGTCAAACAGCAAATGTAACATGGAAACCAACAGAAAAGTGAGACACCTCAGATAAGGTTATTTCTTTTTTTAATTCTCAAAATTAATCAGGTATGTAAAGATACGCATGTGTGTAAATGACCGCATGCAGGAAGTATGGAAGTAAATTCTAATATGATATATCTGTGGGATGATAAAAATATTAAAAACAAATCAAAACAACAAATATTTTAAGAAAAAAACATTACAAAAATCTAATTGCTTTTATAGATATTTTATATGGCATCATTTGGAAAGCACAGTACCCTTTTCTTTATCCTTTTTACTTCTTCTCCTTTACTTATATTAGCACAAACTTATTTACATATTTGAAGTTTCTCCATTAACATGAAGTTGAAGGCATTTTGCCCTTCCTCACCAGCTTCTCATCTGTATCTCACCTAATTATCTTTTTTTTTCCTTTTTTTTATTAATAATAATTATTATTTTTTTCCTTCTAATACGCTAAAGATTTAGAAGGCCTGCACATAGTTGTCTCCCCATCACTGGATCTACAGTTTGTTCTTTTTCCTTGTGCCAATGGTTTACAGGCTGGTTCAGCCCAGTTCCATGACTGGTGGGGCAGAGGGATTTTGCAAAATCTGCGCAGCCAGAAAAAAAGGGAACAGGGGACCCCAAAATAATTAAAAACAGCGGCAACGATCTGAGGAGAAACAAACTAATTTACTAAATATAGTATCAGAACGCAAGATAACAGACCATAATACAATATAACTAGAATTGAAGCTAATAAATCAAATATAATGAGAGAGGGAATGTCTGAAAGGTGGATAGGCCTCACCATAATGCTGAGGTGAGATGCGCAGTCCAGTTGAGCAGCAGGGAGATGAAAGAAGAGCAGATGAAGAAGAGCTGATGAAGAAAAGTCCATCAGGTGACCTTGCCAAGAGTTATATCACCTCTCTGACTGCAAAGCCCCCTGGGGAATGCAGTCCTTCTTCCGGGCAGGTGCCCAGAACTTGAACATTAACAGTTAAACTCCCAGTGCACTACATGATGTTATGATGTGGAATACCGAAAACCAAAAATCACAAAACCACGACACTTGTCACTTATATTTAAACTCATCTTGATTTTCGTTACAGTGTTAGCCTTTAATGGTTTCATCCATTTCATTTCAATTAACATCATTTTTTGTAACAGAAAAGGGCAGAGACTCTATGGTCTACCTCTTAAACATCAACTGAATGGGTCCAAAAATCACTACTACTTTTTGCTTTGTCTGAGGAAACTCAGAAAAGAGTGTAAGCACTATTTAAAAGTGATTGGTTCACAATATGAGAAAGTACTGCAGACCATGACAGTGGCCATTTTGGTCTGTGGAATCTAGCAAAGAAAAGATGCTAGTGTTGCTGGATTATCCAGAAGCCCACAATGATACCATGTTTCTCTTCTCTCTTCCTCTAGTTTGAAATTGATTATCTAATAAGTTTTTATTTTAATAACCATTCTAAGTCTGGCATATCATGTCTCAGGAATGCATTTGCCACTGTCATCTCAAGGAGAAAAAAAAATATCCTGATATTCCCTCTGAATTAAAAGGTAATAAATGTTTAAAGAGATGAAAATTAATAAATATTCTGTTATTTGTCTTCATATAGTAATTATTCACCATGGGGTTAACTTAGGTAAGAGCTTTTTCTTCCACCCTCAGGGAAAAGTAGACTTCGGTGCTCTACTGATGATGACAAAGCACAGAACAAAAGTTGCAGATTTCCCAAATAATGTCTTTTGAAGAAGCAGTAGCAAAAATGCACACATCAGGAGAAGGAACAGCAGCACTGAAACATGATAGTGAAGTCTGTTAGCCCCACGTCCTGCAGTTATGTCTAATTAGACTACCAGGGTTGCTAACAAGGACTCCTTTACAAAAAGCTGGGCTTAGGACTCCACTTAATCTTGGATAACAAGTGAAACCAAGAGCCCTACATCTAAGTGTTGGTGACTTGACTGAAACCAGAGAAGATGGGGAGTCAGAAAAGAGCAGAAAAAAGATACATACACAGTCTCTCCCACAGCAGAAACAGACAAAATCCAGTGTTTTGCCCAACAGACAAAAGGAAATAATTTATCAGAAAGTCTTCCATGATTAAAACATCATATATGCCTTGCTTTTGTCTGTGTGCCCAGAAAGGAGAGATTTTTTTCAGTCTAATGGCCTGAACATGACAACCTGTGCGTAAGACTGGCACAGCTCCTCTCTTTCTTATGATGAAATCACAGAATTATAGAAGGTTTGCACTGGAAGGGATTGGATTTTTATGATCATCAAATTCCAACCCCCTGCTATAGGCAGGAAGACCTCCCTCTAGACCAGGTTGCTCACAACCCCATCCAGCCTGGTCTTGAATGCTTCCAGGGAGGGGCAGTCCACAACTTCACTGGGCAAAGCTGTTCCAGTGTCTCACCAGCCCTGCAGTAAAGAATTTCTTCTTTATATCTAGGCTAAATCTATCCTCTTCCAGTTTAAAACCATTCATCCTTGTCCTGTCACTGCCTGCCCTTGTAAAAAGTCCCTCCTCAGCTTTCCTGTAGGCCTCCTTCAGGTACCGAAAGGCTGCTATGAGGTCTCCTCAAAGTCTTCTCTTCGGGCTGAAGAGACTCATCGCTCTCAGTCTGTACTTATAGAGGAAGTGCTTCAGCCCTCTGATCACCTTTGTGACCCTCCTCTGGACCTGCTCCAACAGCTCCATGTCCTTCTAGTGTTGGGGGCTCCAGAACTGATTGCAGTACTGTGAGAATCCTTCTTTGCTTTTTTTTGGCTCAAAGCTTGCTTCCTGAGGTATTTTGTTGAGGAGGCAAGTGATGGATGTTGTGTGGCAATCAACATTGCTGTGTGGACAATTTTACATCTTTGGAGCTGTTTGCCTTTGGAAGATAGTGCTCAGGACTGTTTACTGGCGGAAGAACTAGCCTGTGACCAAATAACTCCTGTTTGCTATGGGAGGCTGGGGGATGATACCATTGTATCCTGTGAAGGCAAGATGCAAGTTGGTGCCTCCCTGCTTCCTCTTATCTGCTGGCAAGGCCCGGAAGATAAGAACAAAGGAGTTTCCTGCTGAGGCCCCAGAGCCAGAAGCTGCCACTCAAAGCTGTCACTCCAAAGATAGCTGACTTCACCACTTTGAAACCATTGAAAAGGGGCCATCATCACCATGGTCGTCTCTCGTCGTGCTTCGTCGTTGTCAACAGAACAACAATGCCTGACGACCCACCACTACTGAGGATCAAAGACTGAACTATGAACCACGCTGGATCCATGGTGGTGACTATGTCCCTCTTGCTGCCTATCAAGACTCCTTGCTTCTTCTCTTCTATCTTTTCTATTGCCCTCCTTCCCTTCCCCATTACCCTAATTCATAATAGTGTCCGTCCTCCCCTTCCTCATCTCCCTAATTAAGATCTGTAATAAACTGGTCGGACCAACATTTGAACCGTTGCTTCTTAATCTCACACCGGGTATATAGATAATAAAAGAACCTCCTCTCCCTCCTAGAAATTGGAGCGAGACAAGTACGCCAGGTGTGGTCTCATAAGGGCAGAGCAGATGGGCAGAAACATCTCCCTTGACCTGCTGGTTACACTTCTCTTGATGCAACCCAGTATATGCTTGGCCCTCTGGACTGTGAGCAAACTTAGCTGGCTCACATCGAATCTGTCATCAACCAACGCTCCCAAATCCTTCACCTCAGGACTCCTCTTGGGGGTCTTAGTTTTGTCTCTGATGCTCTTACTTTTTTCCCTCACGGAGGTTAGCTAGTGGATGAAGAGGAAGAAAACATCAATTTATATTAAAAAAAATAAGAAAAAAGAAATAAAAGAAAAAAAAAAACAACAAAAAGAAAAGGCAAGAGCAGGCAACACAGTTGAACCACATACACGCACACACACGTACAAAAAGCTTATTATTTTATTAACATATAATGCAACGTCACAAAACTAATAGAATAATTATATTTTTGAAGATGTTTTTGTGTGTGTGTGTGTGTGTGTGTGTGCGTAAGCAATTAAAGAATGGCTAGAAAAAACTACGTGTGGTTTGGTTTAATGTAGGCAGTGTCATCTTAGGATGCTACAAATATTCCAGGAAATGTATGTTCGTGCATGTACGAGAAGAGAGTTGTAATAACAGCCTTAAGATGGGCAGCCCTATATTGAGATGACACGTATATTTAACAGTACAAAGAGAGTGCTGGAATTTCCTGGATGAGAATTTTAGCTATTTGGGACATTTTCTTCTGTAAGAAGAGTCCACCTATTGAAGATGTACAACACTGGCCTTTTGATCACTGTTTTCTTTCAGCAGAAGAGGCACTGCACAGAGGGTGGTAAGGCACTGGAACAATTTACCTTTTATCTCAGTTCGCAAGTTGAATGGGGCCTTGGGCAGCCTGGTCTACTCGAAAATGTTCCTGGCTATGTCTAGGGGTTGAAACTGGGTACTTTTTAACATCCTATGACTCCACGAACATTCATTTTATCATATAATTTATATAGCTGATGCTGATAGCTGTGAATTTCTTCTTACTAAGTGTTCTTGCACTGACCTGTATACAAACTGCAGCTGAAATGTCGCACTAACAGTCAAAACACTACTTTTGAGAGAACATGTTATTTCAAGTTTTTCAGTTTCTTGCCCACTGTGTCAGTGGGTTGCTTTTATTCACTGCAAAGAAGCCAGCTAGAAGCACTAGTTGTGATAATTTGTTCCTGCACATTCTGGCTCCTTAAAACAAAAGTCTGTGTCTTTGTTTTTTCTTCTTATTTTCTTTATTAACTTGACCTTAACCTCTGATACCATGAACGATTATGACGCACAATTTTTTTACTTTTGGTTTATGATGCAATCTAGGTCATTTCAGGATGCTGGAGTAAAACACTGGGATTACAAGAAAAGGTGTCTAATTCTATTTTATTTCCTTTCTTTCCTTGGTAACAGAAACTAGATTAATGTGGTACAGCTCTGCAGTAAGTGAACATTAATTAATGCCAAGTTACACCCAAATTCCTCCACATTCACGTATCAACAGAGTAAGTCCAAAAGCTTGCTATGATTAATGTTTTTGTAAGGAGTACCAAATAAATTAATAACAATTTGGTACTTATAATAAAATGTTACCAATTAATTTCATACCATTTTCTGTATATGCTTTGTCATAAAAATGAGGTGCTACAAGTTTAAAGCCTGATATATTATAGAAGTGTGAGCCTCTACACTTTGACCTAATCAGGGTTTTTCAGCACAACTTCTTGTCCTGCTACAGTTTCTGATGGCTCATACAGGAGACCAATCAAGTGTCTATTAGTTTGGGGTACAGAGTCTAGGCAAAAGGAAGAGTTATTTTAATGAGTGAACCATAATTCACCCTTCAATATTGGAAATTCAAGCTCTCAGACCATTCTTTAACTTGACAAACACTGTAATGAGCACAGAAAATGGCAACACATAAATCCACTCTCTTGACAAAGAACATAATGAGAATGGGAAGTGACACACTTATCACTAAATAGTGATAATTTTACAGTCTGGACACTGAATATATTCACTCCTTTTGTCATGGCGGCTCTTCTCCTTTGCTTTCCTCTCTCTTGTTTGCTGCTCACTAAAGACTAGGCAGGGAAAACCTGCAACTTGCCAGGCTTCCTCGTTCACCAGACAGAAGGCTCTGCACAGCTCAATGGCCCCTTTTGCTTCCTGAGTATCTTGATATCTGTCCCAGGAGAAATAATGACTGTCTTTGTTCCTTTCAAAAGTAGGCTTCATGTTTTAATCTTTTTTATTCACTACAATTTCTGATTTCTTCTGTTTTTAGAAGCTTACTTTTGCAGTATAACACACATATTTCTCTAAGACAAAACTCAAGTGCCGTCAGAAATTGGGTTTCCATTGAAAATTATATAATTAAGTTATTTTTCTACATATCAGACATCATGGTTTGTTGCGTCTGTGACAAGAATGTCATGATTTGTGGAATTACATCAGCTAGATTTGAAGTATACTGATAAAAGGCTTCTAAGTGACTGTTTGTCTACCCAAGCTGAAAAACTGCAGGGAAAAGGCAAGAAAACGGATATAGTTATCTTCATTCCTCAAAACTCTTCATTGTATCACTGTAGAAATAGATTAGAAAATCATTTTTCTCACTGAAATATTTTCAGTGTGTTATGTTTTATACTATGTACTTTTCTGATCTTCAGAGGACTTCTCACGTTTAGTGAAGGAGTCTGTGATACTGTGTTACTTTTTTATTCATTAGAAATTAAAAATCATCCTTTCACACACCATCTTTTCAGGAAAAACAGTTCCACTCTGGACTGTTCAATAGGTTGTAATTTTACAAAGACTAAGTCATGAATTGTTCTTTAATGCCACATCTGAAGTCCAAATGTTTACAAAATATTTTGAATATTTCAAAGAGAAAACAAAAAAGTTACTGTTATTATTAATAATACTGCATTTTTCTACATAAGATTATTCCAACATACAGTAATGCAATGATTTCATTCAAAACCTAGCTTTCCTCTCTTGGTATCAACAGCACAGGTAATCATATGTAATAAAAAAAAAAAAATCTTGCTTCTGTGAAGAAGAATCTTGGCATTCATTTGAGACTTTCTTTCCTGCTTCTTTTTATTTCTGAGGAAAATGTTCACAGGGAATAACATCTCTATCTTAACTACATAATATTTTATACTGTAAGTACTTTAATTTTCTGACATTGAATATTTTGGGCTTCAGATGTGAAACAAAGTTTTTTTCTAAGTATTTAATATCAGAGGAAATTATCAAAGCTCAAGGAAACAGAGAAATAGATGCAGTAAGCACAAATAAGAAAATATTAAAGATGAATCCCTAATTTTATTCTGCTGCTGTGTACAACAGCCTTCCTTCTTTTCTGTATTCAGTCCCAAGTCCTATATGACCTTCGGCTCTGAAGATGAGAGTCATATATTTAACTACAGTATTTTTTATTTACTATGGAAGCTGAGATGCAAAACATTTAATCTACATCATAAAATGGAAAATGGCTGAGTTTGCAGTGACCTTGACCATTCTTACACCAAAAGTTGATCATTTCAAACAAGTGCAGCCTTTCAACTTTGTTAAATTGGACACAAGGTCATGGCAAGTGTTGTTTTTCAAAATCTAATTTTTTTTTAATGATTTTTTTTTTTTTTTTACCAAAATACAAATCCGAAAGACATTTATTTATGAGTGCATAGATTTCCTCTCACTAAACAACAATGAGAACATGCAGTAGGAAGATTTCAAGGGTATGATCTACACAGTCCTTATTGACCTTCTGCAGAATTTGGACACATAGATTTTGTTAATAGTGAAACATAGGAAATGGAAGCCAGAGGCATCAACAAATTCACCAGACAAACATGTTGTCATTAAAACCATTGACAAAACTCCTTTTTGTCTTTTCACTCCAGAATTTAGGATAGAAATAACACATTGGCCATTTCATTGGGTGAAATAATGAATTTCTATACAGACTGTTCCTTCAGGTAGTGCTGCAGTTAGTGATTTACATGTTGACTCCCAGTCTAATGCAGATTTTGGAAAGCCAAAAAGTTAAACTAAAATGGGATGAGTGATTAGGCCTGCTCATAGGTGACAGAGCAGATCAGAAATATGGTTCATGAATTTTGCTTCCAGGCCACAGCACTGTTTCTGTAATTTCAGATTTTTAAATTTTATTTATTATCCATAACTAATTCAGCAAAAGCAGAATAGTGTCAGTGGATAGTAGCAGGACATAATTTGTGCTTTTCCAAATATGGTTTGTATCTCCTTGGCTTGTGGTTACTGATGGAGCAGTGGAAGATACAGAACCTGCACGCCTTTTGTCTGTTCTCTTCCCACACTGTCTGCCTTGTGCCAACCCAGAGAAATTTGTTTACAGTTACCTTTGTGCTGCAGCTTTGATGTTTGAGATTTTGAGGACGCAAATTCCCTACCAGGACTCAAACCATGAGACTTCTACAAATTTGTTTTCTAAAGACAATGCCAAATTTCCTGATGCTTGTCAGCCAGTGGAAAGGCAGCCTTTTCAGACATTTACTCCATGGTGCCTTTTGTTCAAAACATTGCATGACATTAACATTTAGAAACTGTCCATATGTAAGAATAGCTTTCCCATGCTACCAAACCAGAGGACAACAAATGTTATAAAGAGAGATATCAAGACATTTAAGGCAATTATTAGGGACTACTCAATCCAGTGTAATAAAATGAAATAGATTCATTAATAATACCAATTCCAGAGATTGTAGACCATTTTATGGAGTGTACTATGTAACTTTTACTCTCTCCACTCAAATTCATGATCTTTACCAAGATTTGAAGCAAAACATGGTCGCAGTTGAATTATAAAGGACAATAAAGAAGAAAAACAAACAGAAAAAAAATCAGAAAAAAAAAGGGGGGGAAGAGAGCATTTCACTTATTCTCTTCAGGTACTATTATTTTGCCAGCTGAAATACTATAGAAATAACAAAAACAAAGCATCTGTGGAAAATGAAGGTTTGCCTTCTATAAGGGTTGCAGCAAATTCTGAAAGCCTTTAAAAAGGTATTCCCTAGTAAGTAAATAAAACAGTCAGCCATTCAGCAAGAATAAGATCACATAAATCTACATCCAACCAATCTTTGAACAATCTGAGGGCTTTTTTCTTTCAAGTGAAATAAATCTTCACTCCAGAAATGTTTGTGTGCAAAATTTGTAAACCATGATGAGGAAACAGAATTTGCTTTAAGACTGGGAATTTTATCTCCTGATGCCAAAATGATTGTACAGAGAAAATCAAAACAAGAAATTCACGAAGAAGACTGATTTAAAGACTGAGTTTTATTATTTAAACTGTAGAATTATAACAAGATGTCAAATGAAATCTAGGGAGAACTCCAAGAGAAGGCACAATTTCATTATTTCCAATGTCATGTAGCAATTTTCATAGAGTCATAGAATCATAAAATGGTTTGGGTTGGAACGAACCTTTAATATCATCTAGTTCCAACACCCTGTTGTAGGTAAGGACTCCTCCCTCTAGACCAGGTTGCTCACAATCCCATCCAGCCTGGTCTTGAATGCCTCCAGGGAGAAGACATTCGCAACCTCACTGGGCAACCTGTTCCAGTGTCTCAGCACCTTAACAATAAGAATTTCTTCTTGATACCTATTCTAAACCTATCCTCTTCCAGTTTAAAACCATTCATCCTTGTCCTGTTGCTACCTGCCCTTATAAAAAGTTCCTCCTCAGCTTTCCTGTAGGCTTCCTTCAGGTACTGGAAGGCTGCTATAAAGATCCCCCAGAACCCTCTCCTCCTTTTTCATAACCTACTGTGGTTAATTGTTTAACACTTCTGTAGTCAAACAGCTACCACAGATGTTCTTCTAATCCAGAGGATATAGAAAATGCACATTTTAGTTTGATCGTTTTATTTTCCATTCTTAATTGTTAGTCTAATAGAACAATATCTTCTAAAATAAGGTTCTCTTGATTTTAGAAGAAAAATCAAAAGAAACCTGTGCTTTGCATGAGAACAAAATCTCAGAAATAAAGAATTTACATGAAGTGATGAGATGGATGTTGTTGTGCATTGGGGTGAGTATTTTTTTTTTATGTAATAAAAGTAAACTCAGACTTTTCTTCTGAACCTTTCCAAAGATGCTGATGTCTTTGAAAGAAAATGAGAGAAAAGCTCAAAAATTGAGAAGGACTTAGAATGAATTATGAAGACTTTTTTAAAAAAAATTCTGCTGCAACTTCTTATGACTTGCCAAGTCATCACTTCATGCAATAGAGAGAGAATATGTACAACAACGGAGCTGGTAACATTTATTACAAATATGACTACTTAATTGTCAATCTCACCCTTTATCACTAAGACAATTCCCACCTCTGCACAATTGCTTTTTACCAAGCATATCACAGAATCATTGAGTGGTTTGGTTTGGAAGAGACCTTGAAGACCATCTAATTCCAAATCCTTGCCATAGGCTGGGTTGTTAGTCACTCAGTCAGACACTAGATCAGTCTACCCAGGGTCCCATGCAACTTGGATTTGAACATTTCCACATATGGGGCATCCACAGATTTTTTGAACAGATTGTCCCACTATCTCACCACCCTCTGAGTAAAAAAAATAAATCTCCTACTATCTAATCTATGTCTCAAATCTTTCAGCGTAAAACTGTTCCCACTTGTCTAATCACTATCAGATTGGTTTCCTTGACGTTCGTACGCAAACTCTTATTACTGAAAAGATGCAATGTGGTGTCTCTATGTAGTCGTCTCTTCTCCAGCCTGAACAAACCAAGCCCCTTCAGTCTGTCTTCAAAGGAGAGGTTTTCCCGTCTTCTGATCATCTTCCTGGTCCTCCTCTGAACTCACTCCAAAAGCTCTGCATTTTTCTTGTGCTGGGGACCCCAGACTTAGAAACATTACTCCAGATGGGATTCCACAAGGGTAGAGTGGTACAACAACCTTCTGCACCGTACTGTCTGCTACTTTTTAGGTACAAGGATAGAATTGCTCTTCTGGGCTTCAAGTGCACACTGCTGGCTGATGTCCTACTTTTTATCCACCAGAATCCCCAAGTACTTCTCCAAGTGGCTGCTGTTAAGGAGCCCCTCTTCTAGGAATTGCCTGGAATTGTTTCCTCCTTCTTGCCACTCAGTACTGTTACAGCCTCTCAGCCTGAACTGTTCTGTCGTGGCTACACTAGGTTAGCACAATGGTTTTCTGTCCCATTGCATTCTTCAACAGCTATTCAGATGTTGTGAAGTTTTCCTGCACATGCCAATATCACAATTCCATTTATATCCATTTGGTAGAGATTTCCCAAATATTAGAAATGATCCTTGTATTAGACACAGATCAATTGAGAATCGGGACCAAGGGTACTTGGGAAAAAGCATTTGTGCAGAAGTGGAAATTGCTTTTGTGAAAAAGGAAAAGGTTGAAATAGAGAGAAAATGTGAATTTTGGTGTATGTTTTTTTACATTTACATTACAATGTGATTCTTTGGAGATGGTCAGGAAAGGAAGGAGGCTACATAGGAACAGCTATAATTACATCTGGGAAACTGCCTCTCTTCCCACACTTGCTTGTTTTCATAAATTTTTGGTCATGAAAAACAGATTTACAAAAAATGTTCTGGACAGTTTTTTTTTCTCATAAGACCTTGGGAATGAATTTCAGACAAATACAGAAGACATTCACAAGTCTTCTGTGTAATGAAATCCCACTACAGAACTGAGTGCACAGATTAAGTACTGCTTACATTTCCTACACAGATACATTACCCACACAGATAATATACACTCAGAAAGAATATCCTGAATATGCATGCTATTTATATCTCTCCCAGAAAAGGAATCAGCAAGCATAGCAGTCTTCCCAAAGGTGGAATGTAAACATCACAAGAGAGCTCAACCAGAACAAGAAATAAAGTATCTGCCATCTCGTAATTGGAATTTAAATTTAATTAAGATGGAGACAAAAATACTCATCACCCCATTGATGAAATGCAAGAGCCTTTGGCACAGCTAATATAAACAGAAAAAAAGCAGACTTTCTAAAGTTTTAGTTAAACAATTACAATCTTAATTCTCAAGTTTGTAGTTAGTCAACAAAACAATAATAATTTAAGAAAGCAAGACAAAACTTCTAACTGTTGCTCTGGGCTTTCTATTATGCTTCTGCCTTCTGAATAATCATATATGATTAAAATCCAGCACATAGCACTAGGAATCTGAATTTAGAAGATTAAGCTAGGATACTGCAATATGTGTGAGCGATGGTAACAAATAGCATTTGAGACAGGTAGGTAGGCAACAGGTTATTGCTACTACATTATGCTATATCACTTTGTTTCCCATATTTCTCTTACATATTTCAGAGACTAAATTCATGGACTGTTACAAAAAGAACAAATAAATTGATATCTATTCTGGTAGTTGGGTTCCTGCCACGCTCTTTCTCAAGGAATCCATGATCCATGTGTCTGTTCCAGTTTCATATTTGAAATTGCCTTTACCAGAAACCTAAGCAGGGTAACTGACAGCAGGTCTTGGTGCTAGCAAAACATTTTTATAGCACCGATACAAAAAACTAATATGAAAGGAGATTATTACGAGAATATTTTGCAACTTAGCACACACAAAGAAACTTCACCTAGCTATTACCCTGACAAGTATATAACACTTGGTTAAGCTGCTAGATATCTATTTATAAGTGCATTTAGTCTTGATTTAAGACTTCAAGCTAATGTGAATCAATCATGTTCTAAGATAAAATGTCTCAGTAATTTGTAAATTTTAGTGTTAAGAAGTGAAGCGATTTAGAGTTTGGAATTATCTTCTACCATAAACCTTTGAAACTCGTTACTGTGGGATCAGGAAAGCCAAGGAGCAGGTGGAACTGAACTTGATGAGGACATGAAAAACAATAGGAACACTTTCTGGTACACTGGCCAGAAGAGACAGATCAAAACAAGTGTACCTCTTTTGGTGAATGTAAAAGGAGAACTTGCTTCAATGGGTGAAGAGAAAGCTGAGGGACTAAATGAGTTCTTTGCCTTGGTCTTCACTGGCAGCCAGGATTCCAGTACCTCTCATGTCCCTGAGCTCTGCATCCCTAAACCTCTAGGTGGGGACTGGGGTGGTAAATCCCCCCACCCACCACCACTGTGAGGGCAGAGCAGGTCCGAGACTGCCTCATGAGACTGAATGTGTACAAGTCTATGGGCCAGATGGCGTGCATCCCAGGCTTCTGAAGGAGCTGGCTGAAGTGGTTGCTGACCCACTCTCCATCGTATTTGAAAAGCTGTCAGGTGAGGTCCTGGATGACTGGAGGAAGGGTCACATCACGCTCATTTGCAAGAAAGGGAGCAAGCAGGACCCCGGGAACTGCAGGCCGGTGAGTCTCACCTCTGTGCCTGGGAAGATCATGGAACAGATCCTCCTGGATAACATGCTTGATCACATGAGGATAGGACATGTGATCCGAGACAGCCAGCACGGCTTCACTAGGAAAAGGTCATGCTTGCATACACAGTTTGGCTTTGTATGATGGAGTGATGGCATTGGCGGACAAGGGAAAGATAACAGATGTCATTTACCTGGACTTGAGCAAGGCCTTTGACATGGTCCCCACCACATCCTTATCTCCAAATTGGAGGGATGTGGATTTGATGGGTGGATCACTCTATGGGTAAGAAACTGGTTGAAAGGGCTCAGAGAATGGTCATCAATGGTTCTGTGTCCAGGTGGAGGCCGGTAACGAGTGGCGACCCCAGGGCTCTGTCTCGGGACTGGTGCTCTTTAACATCTTTATCAGTGACATCGATGACTGAATCGAGTGCAACCTCAGTAAATTTGCTGACGAAACCAAGCTGAGTGGTGCGGTTGACACTGTACAAGGAAGGGATGCCATTCAGAGGGACCTCGACAGGCTGGAAAGGTGGGCCCATGTGAACCTAACAAGGTTCAACACAGCAAAGTGCAAAGTTTTGCACTTGGGCCAGAGGAATCCCAGGCATCCATACAGACTGGAAGGAGCAGTCCTTGAGAGCAGCCCTGCAGAGAAGGACCTGGGGGTCTTGATGGATGAAAAGCTTAACATGAGCCAGCAGTGTGCTCTTGCAGCTGGGAAACCAAATGGTATCCTGGGCTCCATCTGAAGAGGGGTGGCCAGCAGAGACAGGGAGGTGATTGTCCCTCTCTACTCTGCTTTTGTGAGGCCCCATCTGGAGTATTTCATCCAGGTCTGGAGCCCCCAGTACAAGAAAGACAGAGAGCTGTTGGAGAAGATCCAGAGGGCCACAAAGATGATCAGGGGAGTGGAGCAGCTCCCCTACAAAGACAGGGAGCTGGGCTTGTTCATCCTGGAGAAAAGAAGGCTGCGGGGTGACCTCTTTGCAGCCTTTCAATACCTAAAGGAAACCTACAAACTCCCTTTGGAAAAAGGGAAAGAGGGAAATCAGCTCTTTGAAAGTGTAGATAACTGCAGGACAAGGAAAAATAATTTTAAGTTGAGGGAGGGAAGATTTAGGTTGGATGTCAGAAGGAAATTCTTTACTGTGAGAATGGTGAGGTGCTGGAACAGGCTGCCCAGAGAGGCTGTGGATGCCCCACCCCTGGAGGTGTTTAAGGCCAGATTGGATGGGGCACTGGGCAGCCTGGTCTAGTATTAGATGTGGAGGTTGGTGGCCCTGCACATGGCAGGAGGTGTGGAGATTCATGATCCTTGAGGTCCCTTCCAACCCTTACCATTCTGTGATTCTCTGATTCTCTGATTATGTTTTCCTTTTTCTAGATTAAAAAGCTGGCTGTCAGGTTTTTTTTTTTTTTTTTTTTTTTTTTTTGCACACTGATCAAATCAAACCTTCACCTTTTATTGGATAAGACTGAGAAGCAGAATTTCCTTGTTCTCACGAAAATGCTAGGGATAAGTACAGACAACATCCTGAGAAATAGTAAGATCAATGTTTCAGCCATTTCTGGTAGAGTCCAGAACAGAGTCAGAGAAGCTGTCAATCTTCAGGAAGGTGTCATCTTTTTGGTTTGTCTGATATCCTATATGTCAATAGTCAAGCCAACTATGATTCCCAGTAGTGGCTAGGGAGAACCATTTACTTTGGTACTGTAAGTAGGGTCAAGTGCTCCTTGTTGCTTCTGCTTCCCTTCTTCACGATATGGAGCATGCTGTCAGCAGACAAACACTATATGGAGACATGCTGTCATTGCTGGGTTTAGGACTAGTGATCTATCGACCCTAATGCATTTCTTTTTCTCTCCTTATTCTTTTCTCTCTTTCTCTTAAAGTTGTAAAGTTGTGCAAGACTTGCTTGAATTTTCTATAAAACCACTCAGTGTAGGTAAATAGAATTGTGAGGGTCACTGTCCATAAACATTTTGTAGAAATCTTCTATTAAAGTTGATATTTTTTACTCTTATGTACAGATGCTGTCTATCATTTCATCTTAATATAACCAGGGAGGATTTACGACTCTAGTTAACCCTCTCTCCATTCTTAGACAGACCTGACACAAAAATTCATTTTTCCAACTTCAGATCATGTTCCTTCCTGGCTTTTGTCAACCTTTTGTTGAAGTGTTTGGTATCTGTTGTGCAGAAGGCTGGACTGATATATTTGAAAAGGAGATGTGGAGTGGCATCGCCTTTGTGTCCCAGCTTTAATGAGAGCATTAGTTTCCCCCAGTTTACATCTCCAAATGACCTGTAGTATCTCAGCAACTGAGTTGTGCTAGGAGCTGATGTTACAGTTTTTTTTATGTATCTGCAGTGCAGAGTTACTATTCCATGAGCCCATTCTTAGACCTGTAAGTGTCTCATAAATGCTTTGTTTCCTCATGCCTGCCTGGAATTTAACTGTAATATTTGATCAAGCTAATACAGCAGCTCATTAAAGACAGATAAAAATCATTATTTGGATGCAAAGCATTGTGGTTAAAAGCCTGAATCTGGCTCCAGGAAAATTTTCAGGCTTTTATAGTAAACCATCTGTGTAAATCTTGACAATCAGGGGACTTAATTTTCTCTTGCTCCTACTCCACTATATAAAATAGAGTGACAATTTTTCCACATCATTTTTATTGTCTAGGCAACCAGTAAGATAAAACATTGCAAACCTGAATAGCAGGAACAAAATAACACAGTAGAGAGGAAGAGTGGCAGAAGACCACAGAGTGAGGAGCTTGTTAGGAGCATGGAGTTGGAAAAGAGTCTCCTGGGCCATGTAATTTGAATTCTTCTGTTAAAGGGAAGTATTATGATCTAAATTTTCTGTTACCAAACTCCATTTTACAACTCATTAAGCTTCCTCACATTTAAAACCCCTCTTCTAACTAGTCACATTTCTCTCTTTAGTGTGCCGTTTGCCCTTCTGCAATTAATGGCCTTTAGTCATAACACTTCTGAGTCCATGGTGCTTACGCTGTTTGTAAATACAAAGAGATAAAATATTATTTTTCCAATTCTTTATGCTTGAAACACAATCCTTCAACTAGAGGATCATGCGCTCATCGTGTATCTTATCTCTATATAAATAGTATTCAGTGAGTGCTTAAATGGACAATCTTCTGTTGGGAAAATAGTAAAGCAATGGTCAGACTTTTCAGGGTGTGTGTTTACAGTTTTATGCTGACCTCCAACTATGCCCGATGCAGCCATGCTAGGAAGCTGGAGCATATGGTCTGAGCTGACCCATGGATATATGGCCAAGGGGATGAGCACCAGCATGGCATATG
>NW_024962570.1:0-7211 GCF_019238085.1 Lagopus leucura | reverse complement strand
CATCCCATCCCATCCCATCCCATCCCATCCCATCCCATCCCATCCCATCCCATCCCCGTCCCATCCTATGCCGTCCCTATCTCCATCTCCATCTCCATCCCCATCCCATCCCATCCCATCCCATCCCATCCCATCCCATCCCATCCCCATCCCCATCCCCATCCCATCCCATCCCATCCCCGTCCCATCCTGTGCCGTCCCCATCCCCATCCCATCCCATCCCATCCCATCCCATCCCCGTCCCATCCTGTGCTGTCCCCATCCCATCCCCATCCCATCCCCTTGGTGTGTGACAGATTTTGAGGGAAACTTGGGGACTGAATGCAAAAGCCTTCACACGAAGATCATGTGACAGGGACAGACCTCAAAGGTGCTTCCTGCTGAAAGACAGAAATGAGAAGGACGGGGCAGGGGGGAGGTTGTCGGTCCACAGATCTGCTCCTTTGTGTCGATGCATGACAGCAAAGCAGGGGAAATGAGAGCCAGTGCTGGCTTGGTGTGTGATGGCTGAAGGTGAAAGCAAAGCAGCAGCTGCAGGTGGAGGCCATGCAGTGATGAAGGCGTTGTGGGAGCACTCAGGTTGTGGATATGTGTCTGCCCCATGGATTGGGTCCTGCTAGGTGAGAAGCTAGACATGAGCCGTGGGATTCCATAGTTCTGCGATCTTGAAGGACCTTTCCAGCTCAACCATTCTGTGGTTCTATGGCTCTGTGATAGGAACTGTGCTGTTAGGGTGACTGGCCACCTGCACTGTGCACAGGGATGTGTTGAGCCTTGTGCTTTTGCAGCCTTGTTCTCTCCTATGTGTGCCCCATCAGCAGGAGCTGGGAGCCCCATGCTGAGCCTGTCTTGTGGTGGGCTTTTGTGTGTAGGTAGGGTCAGTTCAGAGTTGTGCCGTTCTCTGCAGCCCTGCTTCATCCTCTGCTCTTTGCATCATTCCTAACTTCATCACAGCAGCTCAGCACTGTGGGCTTTTAATCTCGGACACCTTGTGCACTCTGATACTGGCTGGCATTAAACACAGTCTGCTCTGAGGAACACCCAGTGCCAGTGGGCAGTGCCAGGCTGAGATGTCCTGGCATTTGGCAGCAGCCTCACTTGATGCAATCACTTGCACTGCTTGCAGGGCGGTTGCCCAAGTGCTGCTTACATGGCCCCACGAGGATCCAGGATCACCAGGAGCAGCAGAGGGCTTGGAGGTGGTGTTGGGTTTGAGCAGATCTGTGCAGAAGCCCCAGGTCCCCTTGCAGATCATCCCAGGGCTTTGTGTCACGGGGGTTAATGCTGGTGTGCAGGAAACCACCTACATAACCATGCTCAGTGCTGTTGTGGCCTGAAGTACTCCGTGGTGCTTTCAGACAGCTGAACTTACTGACATGCCAGCTCTGAGGTGTGGGGAGCTCCTTGAAGCCTGTAATCACCAATCATAGAGCCACGCGATGGTTGGGTTGGAGGGGTCCTTAGAATCACAGAACTGCAGAGTGGTTGGGATGGAAAGGTCCTTAAGGATTGCAAAAGCGTAGAATGGTTGGGTTGGAAGGGTCCTTGAAGATGGCAGAAGCATAGAATGGTTGGGTTGGAAAGGTCCTTGAAGATGGCAGAAGCATAGAATGGTTGGGTTGGAAGGGTCCTTGAAGATCACAGATCTATTTAATGGTTGGGTTGGGAGAGTCCTTAAAGATCACAGGAATGGTTGTGTTGAAAGAGACTTTGAAGGTCATAAGAACCGTAGGATGTCTTGGGTTGGAAAAGTCCTGAAAGATCACAGAGCCATGGGATGGTTGGGTTGGAAGGGTTTTCAAAGGTCATACAGCCACAGGATGGTTGTGTTGGAAGGGTCCTTAAAGATCACAGAAGAACAGAATGGCAACAGAGCTGCAGCTCCTTGCCTCCTGCTCTTACCCTGCCCAGCACCTCTGTCTCCTCTCTGTTGGTGTAAAGCCATTCCGTGTCCCATTGCTCTCTGCCCATGTACAAAACCACTCTCCTGATGTGTGTCAGCCCCTTCAGGCACTGAGGGCTGCACTGAGGTCTCCCCAGTGCTGTCACTTCCCCAGGCAGCACTGTCCCCACTGTCCCCATTGTCCCCTCTGTCCCCAACGTGCCAACGCTGCCTGCCTGGGGTTAAGGTCACTGCATGTGGTGCGTCAGCCGAATGTTTAACTTTTTGCTTATTTAGAGTTTCCTGTATTGTGATAAGATCTCGTAAACTTTCCTGATATAGCCTGACTTTAACCCTGGCTGTCCAGACTGCCCTGGCAGCAGCGTCCAGGTGTCACCATCCAGCGCTGCTGGCCTCATCAAGGGGCAGGAAGGAAGGAGCAAAGCGTGGCAGCATACATGCCGTGGAAAGCACAGAGGTTTCTAAGTAATGAGGCTGAGCTGCTGGCTAGAGCTCTGCAGAGAAAGCCCTGGGTCTACTGGTGGCCCTGGAGGCCAATGGGACCCTGGGGTGCACTGCACAGAGCATGGCCAGCAGGGCAGGGAGGTGCTCCTGCCCTCTGCTCTGCACTGGGGAGCACAGCTGCAGCACTGTGTCCAGTGTGGGGCTCCCCAGTTGCAGGCAGACTGGGAAGTGCTGGAGAGAGCCCAGCTGAGGGTGCAGAGATGGTGGGAGCCTGGAGCAGCTCCTGATGGAGACAGGCTGAGAGTCCCAGTGCTGTGCACATGGAGGAGAGAAGGCTGAGGGGGTCTGAGCAATGCTGGTGGGTATCTGAAGGGTTGGAGGTGAGGAGGAAGGGGCTGGGCTGTGTTTGGTGGTGCCCAGCATCAGGACAAGGGGCAGCAGGCACAGACTGGAGCCCAGGGAGTTGTGTGTGAGTGTGAGGAAGAGCTCTGTTCTCTTCCTAGGACAAGAGGGGATGGCCTCACGTTGTGCTGAGGAGGGACTGGGTACAATTTCTTTTCCAAAGTGCAGTCAGCACTGGCACAGGCTGCCCAGGATAGTGGGGGTGTCCCCATCCCTGGGGGTGTTCAAGAACTGCAAAGATGTGGCACTTAATGGGCATGGTGGGGATGGACAGGGGTTGGACTTGGTGCTCTTGGAGGTCTTTTCCATCCTGAATGATTCTATGGTTCTGTGACCAACAGCAAGCACCTGTCCCCGCTGCACAGAGCTAACTGCAGTGCGGTGTGCCTGGCAGCAGCAGCGTTGCACTGTGTCCCCAGTGTTGGCACACCTTCTCTGGGCTCCCTGCATGGCCACTGAAGCTGGCTCTGGGCGCAGGGTTCGGCTGACGTGATTCTCAGCACCGTTTTCCTCCTAATTTGGCACTGACCTTTCCGTTTTGGTCCTTTTGGACTAAAAGTGGCATCCCTCCCAACGCTGTGTCCTGCTAAATTCAGCTGTGGCCACGCAGTGGTGAGTGGGGGCGGCGGTGCTGGCGATGGGTGCCGAAAATATCTCTCCTGTAGCACAGGGGGGGGGGGGGGGGGGGGGGGGGGGGTGGGGGGGCGGAAGGGGGGGGGGGGTGGACCCCCCCCCCCCCCCCCCCCCCCCACCCACCAGGCTCCTCCTGCAGAGGGGATGTCCATACCCCCAGGACAGGGCTGAGGCTGGGCCTTGCAGCAATGCAAATCCCTTAGCAGGGCCATCCCCTCTGCAGGGTTAGTGCAGAAGCTGTGCAGGAGCAGAGCCCCCGTGGTTTGCCTTCATCTGACTCCGTGCTGCAGCAGTGTGACCTTAAGCAGTGCTGGCTTCATCCTCCACATCACCATCTCTGTGCTCAGAGGCATCATGGACAGGGAATGAGCTGAAGCTGCTCACTTTGCTGGGGTTTGGCCCAGCCAGGGGAAGTCGTGGGCAGTGCCCTTTGGCAGCGGTGTGGGTTTCAGGATGTGAAGCCATGGGGCAGCCACGAGCCCTAGGGGAGCTCAAAAAAACACCGAGCAGCTTGGTTCCATTGTTCAGGGAAATGTCAAGAGCTAAGTTGGAGATAAGGAGCAGAAGGAAGGAAACATTCACATTACACTTGGCCAGAGCACCGCTGCACTTCTGCTTTGCTGGATGGGACACCTGCTGACAGCGAGCTGTGCCAGGGCGAGTGCAGGGGGTCGGGGTCAGTCCTGCTGTGGCCAGGCACGCAGCTTCAGCCCCTAATGCCCTTCTTGTTCCCACAGGGAGCGGGGACGGCCAGGGACAGATCCTGCAGCGCTTCCCTGAGAAGGACTGGGAGGACAACCCCTTTCCTCAAGGCATCGAGTTGGTGAGTCTGCCCCTCTGGGACCCCCTGGTGCCCATCACAGCCCCCCCTGTAAACCCCCTCCATTGCTGCAGCTCCCCTATGGGAGCTCGCCCTGCTGCAGGCCTGGATGTGCTTTGCTAACATCCGTGTGCCAAGGGGGGTCCTTGACATCCTTTCCCCACCCTCCAGCCGTGTTCTCCTGCTGCTGCACGGCCCTTTGAGGCTGTACCCACTGCTGGGCCGTACCCAGAAGGTGGCACACCCAGCTCAATTTGGCACTGCGTGGATACTTTGCAAACCAGCTTTTAACTAATCAAGGCTAAGAGGATTGTTCTCCGTTTCTAAGTTTGAACAGAAGTTCTTGGAAAACCTTTCCCTGCTGCATCTCTCCCTGCTCTGGAGGACAGCAGTGTGGACTCCAACCTGGCGAGGCTCTGCACTCCTCTTCCCCTTTGCAGATCTTCGTTTCTGGCTGAAGCATGGCACAGAACATGAATGCAAGTGGGGTTTCAGAGGGCTCTGTGCTGCCTTATGACCCTGATAATCCTGGAGCCCATCTGATTCGTGGTTCCCCTCATTCTGCTCCTCCTGCTTCCAGGGGTGCCCATTCCCACAGCAAACCCTGTGCTGCAGCACTGAGAAGTGGTGCCACTGAGAGCCCCCCATGCTTGGAGGGGTGTGGAAATGCTACCCACAGCCCTTTCTGCTGCCCTTAGTGCCACAGAGGCACTTGCTGCTCCAATGGGGACATGCAGGATGTGCTGAGAGTGATCTCCAAGCAGGTTTAGTGATGGCCAGGACAGTTGCAGAACTGTAGAATGATACAAAGGTTGGGTTGGAAGCAGCTCCCCAGGCCCCCTGCCATGGGATGGGTGCCCTCCCCAAATTAAATCTGCCCAGAGCCTCATCTATGGCCTCGAGCACCTCCAGGAATGAGGCACCCACAGCTCTGGGCAGCAGTGTGAAGGCTGCATCACTCAGTTATGGGTTCCTGGTGCAGAAGTGGGGTGGTGCCCCCAGTCCCCATCCAGGTCTGCCCCTACTATTTTGCTGCACAGAAGGTTTGGCCTTGGCAGTGTGTTTCTTCAAAGCACAGAACCCCAGAACCATGGGGGCTGGAAAGGACCTGTGCAGCTCCCCCACTGCAACCCCACAGCAGTTCCCTGCACACAGAATGTCCCAGCAGGTTTGGATCTCTGCACAGATCCCCCACCTCTCTAGGCAGCTGTGCCAGGGCTCTGCCACCCTCACAGCACACAGCTCTTCCTCACACTCACACACAACTCCCTGGGCTCCAGTCTGGGCCTGCTGCCCCTTGTCCTGATGCTGGGCACCACCAAACACAGCCCAGCCCCCTCCTGACCCCTTGTGCTGTGGGTCTTTGGCAGCCTGACTTCTGTCCTTGGCCATTTACAACCTTTCATGGCATCCTTCAGAGCTGGCCACCAACTCCATCATCCCACGTGTGCTGCTGTTGGAGAACCTCCGTGCTGTCTGTGACCATGTGAGGCTGATAGAGCACCCCATGCACGCCCTTCCCCTTGGAATCATAGAACTGTGGAATCATCCAGATTGGAAAAGCCCTCCAAGATCATGCAGTCCAACCACTGATCCATCCCACCATGCCCATCTGTCCCCAAGTGCCACATCCCCATGTTCCTTGTAAACCCCAAGATACGTGGACTCCCCATTGCTCTGGGCAACCTGTGCCAGTGCTGACTGCTCTTTTGGAGAAGAAATGCTTCTTAATATCCAACCTGACCCTTCCCTGGCACATCTTGAGGCCATCACCTCTCCTCATGCTCACCTGGAAACTGCTGGGCACTGCTGGCGATTTGCAAGAGACAGCTTCCATCCAGCGAGCTCCTGCTAGGAGCAAGCAGCTCATTGAGCAGAGAACATCAGAGCTGGACGTGTCTCAGTCCCTGTCCTCATCCCCTGCCTCATCCAGGTGTCGTGTGGCTGCTGCATTGCATCACAGCCAGCAGTGAGCGTGCTGCGTCGGAGCAGATGTGGTGAGCCCTTCTTCTGTCTCACACTCACCGCAGTTCCATCACAGTTCTGGACTTTGCTATTTACTTTGTCTGAGGCAAAAAAATAGACATGATTTTTCTGCTTCGTGCTTCCTTGTTGTCTGTAGGGCAACTCGGGAATCGTTCCAAGGGAGAGGAAAGTTGTGCTTTTTTTTTCCCAAGGGTCGAATCATCCAGCCAAAAAATCCGTGGAATCTAAACAACGGCATTCTCGTCCTTCTGGGAGCTGCTGGGTGGCTCTGAGGCATTCCTGAGTTGTCGGAAGTCCTTCAGCTTTTGGGCTGAAACCAAGGCAATTGGGGAAAATGGGGCCGACCTCACTGTGAGGGGCTTGTGTGGTGCCTTACGGTGTGGTCACATCAGCACTGAATGGCTCATGCAAGGAGAGCAGTTTCTGGTGTCGTAGCTTCTGTGCCTGCTTGCTGACAGCATTTCCAGACAGAAATCTTTGTGGTTTTTCAGTGGAAGCTCCTCCACAGACACAGGACGTGAGCACTTCTTGCTCTGGGAGCATTGCTCCTGCCCACTTGGTGAGGTCTCCAAACTGGGTGCATGGTTTTTTGGGTGTCAGCGTAGCTTTGAGCTGGGAGCTTTGAGCTGCACCAGCGAGGCGTGTGTGGCAGCAATGAGGGTTGCTGCTGATGCTGAAGGTTGTAGGGCTGTTGTAGAGCGCTGTGCCTGCTGGTTCTTCCTGCTCTGGTGTGTGTGTTGGTGCAATTCCTCCTCTGCTGCCTGTAGACTTTGTCCATGCGTCGCTCTGCAGGAAGATAGTGCAGGTCTGCCTTGCATACATGGAATCACAGGATGGTTTAAGTAAGAAGGACCTTCATAGAATCACAGAATGATTTGGGTTGGAAGGGACCATAGGATAACAGAATGATTTGGGTTGGAAGGGATACTTCCTAGAATCGTAGAATGATTTGGGTTGGAAGGAACCTTCATGGAACCATAAAATGATTTCAGTTAGAAGGGACCATAGGATTACAGAATGGTT